>NW_024802961.1:19198-19663 GCF_019175285.1 Sceloporus undulatus
CTCCCTCCGGTTCTTCCTTTAAGCCTCTCAAAAATAATCTTGCTTTCTCAATTGAGTTTAATCTGACTTTCCTTTGTTTCCAGTTCACAGTAACACCTTCTAGATCATCCCATTTGTAGAGGATCTTCCGAGCTCTCAACTGTTCAATCAAAAAGTTGTATTCTTTCCTTCTTTTTAAGATTTTCCCGGGTATGTCCCTCAAAACCATGATCTCTTTGTTTTCTACTGTTAGCTTCGTGTTATAACTTTGTCTTAGGATTATTTCTTTAGTCTGTTTTCTTACAAAGTAGATCACCACGTCTCTCGGAAGTTTTTTTATCTTGGCAATGCGGGAGTTTATCCTATAGACCCGGTCTATTTCCCACGGGAAAAGCGTCTCTGATTCTCCAATAAATTTTGCTAGAATTGGTGTCAGAAGAGTATATAAATTTTCATTCTCATTTTCAGGTAGGCCTCTCAATTTCA
>NW_024802961.1:19763-32207 GCF_019175285.1 Sceloporus undulatus
CAGTTCTCTCTTTGTTTCAATTGTAGTCTCAGGATTAATTCCTGGTCTTCTTGTTGGTCTTATGCATTGTTTCAACCTTTATTTCCATTTTTCTCATGTCTGTTTCTAGGTTTTCTACCTTCCTGTTGATTTGCTTCAAATCCACCTCAATTCTGTCCAGTCTTGAGGTTACTTCTCCCAATTCCTGTCTCAAATCCCTCTTAAATTCTGTCTTTAGATTATCACTGGATTTTTCTATTGCTTGACTCGTTTCTTGGTGCATTTTCCTGATTTCTTCCATCATCTTTTCGTCAAGTTCTGGTGATTTAGTAGGTGTATCCACGGAGGTTCTTCTAGATGTACTAGTTGGTGGGTTTGGTGTTGCTTTTGCTCCCGTCTTTCTTGTACCCACTACCATCTTTAGGTATGTTTCAGGTAGGATGATACAAAGTCAAAGGAAGAAATAATAAGAAACAAGTGGGTATAATGAGTTTCTTAAATTCTATAAAAAATACAACAATAATGCCACCATTATCTTATTTCTGTTTCTTATGGGAGTGGGTTTGAAGTTCCTATACTTCAAAATTTGTTCTTTTACCCAAAACTAATTTCTATTTTCCTCTTTTGAATGTAGCACAAACTGTTAAAATCCTAAATTTATTCGCTCTTTGCCAAATTAATTATTTTAAGTACAATATCCAAGTTTGTTTTGTATTTCTATTTTCAGGTTTTCTTCTTATTATTATCGCTGCTCACATACAGGCAAATCTTTTTATGATTCTTCTATATTCACCTATTGAATATATTAATTACCAAAGGGGTCTGATTTCACTTTACCCCCCTTTTTTGAAATTGCCCACTCAGTGAATTAATCAATGTATTAGTTGATTCACAGCTCGCAAAAACCTCTGTATCTCATTATTCAAGGTTCCTTACATAGATAATTAGGTTTTGTTTTGTTTACAATTAAATAACCCACTTACTTATTATTTTTCACAAGTTGATTCTTTCCAATTTCTTTTCCCCCTTAGAAATTTCCCCCAGTACCTAAGGAGAAGGAGGGAATACTATAATATCAGCTTGAAGCTAGTATCAAATTAGGTTCAAATGATACACTGTTTAAGACTTAAAGGCAAAAAAAAAAAAAAAGAAAGAAAGAAAGAAAGAAAGAGAAGAAGAAGAAGAAAAGGGAATGTAAGCAACACGACTCCACTTACAGGCTAATTTCTTTTTCAATTTGTTTCGTATGTTCTACAGAGTATATTTATTTGAATTAATTATCTCTAAAATTCCCTATTGTATTTAAAGCCTTCAGTAAAGCTCTTATCTTCCCCCCTTCTCTTTGATATGCCGTGGTCTCTATCTATAATTCTATTTCATATAGATCCACCTTGTATTTTCCCCACCAAGTAGTATTAAATGTCTTTGACTATTCAATGTTGGCTTTAAAGCAGTAAGTTGTACTCAGTTATAATTACTCACTTATCACCTTGAATCTATATCCACTTAAAACATTAACTAGTCCAAACAGTTCCTCAGTAACGTTTGATGGAATTGGAAAAAGGGCAAAGAGACCACAATCACTTCAAGTAGCTCCAATAAGGTGTACAAAGAAGGGAGGGAAAAAAAGGAAGGAAAAAAAACCCATTGTCCTTGATGTTATACTATGTTTCCTTTCCTTTCGTCGGCAAGTGCTCCCTCGCGTTTCTCTCCTCTCTCTCCTGCTTTATCGTCCCAGCCTGTTGCTGATTGTCTCCAGCTGTTCTCTTTTCTTAGTTAGAAACACCTGTGTGAGTCTCCTTTCACTTTCCACAGTCGTCGTCTTGCTTTCCCCTCTCTTCCCCCAAAGAGTTTAATTATTCAGCTCTCTTTAATAACCAAGGGAGGTGTTCGCCATCACAGTTCACCCTTCTCCCAAAAAAGATGACCAAAATTGAAATGCCCAAATCAATAGTCCATCTCTCTTATTGTTGGTAGGTAGTTTGGGAAGAGAAGAAGTGAGAGAGATTTTTGAAAAATAAAATAAAAGTAAGAGGGGGAAAAAAAACCCCAGAGATCTGCAACAAAGTAGACCTACAGGTCTATCCAAATAAATATAGTGGATCTCTTCTTTCCTTTAGCAGTTCCAAAAATCTCCTTTTGTTTCCTTTCCTCAACCAAAACTTTATAATTAGATACAGATCACACTCAGTTACAAATTAGTTAGATATAAATCAGTTGGATACAAATCGCGTTCAGTTCAGCTAGTTCTCTATTTACCACCAAAAGACTGGGAGCGAGCAGACCCTGTGCCGGCTGTCTGCTTACTCAAACTCTTTCCATTTCCACTTCCATAGATGGATCGTTGTCCCCAAGGAGAATAAAAAATTGGTAAGCTATATCTTCTTCTTGTTTCTGTTCTCTCTAGAGAGAAAAAAGTGAAAGTGGTGGCGGCACCCCTGTCTACAAGCCGCGGCTTGTGACTCCTCACTGCGGGCGTGGATGCTCGGGTTTCCCTCTCCGCTTCTCTGCTTCTCGCGTTCCGCGAGCCCCCTCCGGCACTCCGGTGGCTCTCGCCTCGTGTCTTCAGGCCTGTTTTCCTCAGCCAATTCCAAAGCGTGGGTTCCCCAGCCGAGCTCCTCTGCTTCCCCTTTATCGAGGGGACACGTTCGACCGGCTGGCAAGTCACTACAGCCAGCCCCGACCCCGCAGCCTACGATCACCCTCCAGAGCCTTTCCTAGAGGGTGATTCCCGTGCCGGCCATACCACCGGAAGTCCGATAAGCCTGTTTAAATATTTGAAGGGATGTAATATTGAGGAGGGAACAAGCTTGTTTTCTGCTGCTCCAGAGACTAGGACCCAGAACAATGGATGCAAGCTACAGGAAAAGAGATTCCACCTCACCATTAGGAGGAACTTCTTGACAGTAAGGGCTTTTCAAGAGAGGAATAAACTCCCTTGTAGTGTGGTGGAGTCTCCCTCCTTGGAAGTCTTTAATCAGAGGCTGGATGGCCATCTGTCGCGGATGCTTTGATTCAGATTTCTTGCATGGCAGGGGGTTGGACTGGATGGCCCTTGTGGTCTCTTCTAACTCTACAATTCTATGATTCTACCTGGGTATTCCTCTCTCCTCCCTCCATAGAGACATGCCTTCCTCACACATGCATCAGCTTGGATGCAGGGCATTGCTCCTGTGGCTAGGAGCAGGGCCATTTGGGGAGTTAGAATATGTGGCAGTGCAGGAGACGCAGAAGCAAAAAGGAGCTTTCAAATTTGGGACCCTGCTTAAGCTTGGTAAACTTTGCTAAATCTTGGCTTGTAGGTTTGGGCCACTCTGTTGCTCTGTTGCTTAATTTTATCTGACAGGCTGGGAGAAGAGGTAGCACTAGAAACAATGTTGGGGATGAGGGGGATGACAACTTGAACATATGTGAGGAAGGCATGTCTCTATGGAGGGAGGGGAGAGGAATACCCAGGTTCAATTCTTGGAAAGAATCTTTTGCCTTGGAGAAGCTTCTATAATTAAAATTTCTCTTTCCACATCCACACTAGTCCTCAGTCCAGAGCATTGGACACATATTGGGGACCACTGCTCAATTCACTGGTGAGATTATGTTCTATTTGAAAGAGAGGTTGTTTTCTCCAAAAACTGTCTTACTGTAATCTCCAAGGACTACACCTTAGATATAGGCAAGCCTGTGATTTCATGTATTTCCCCAATTGTTGTTAGTGGGAAAACCAATGAAAATTTTGCTGCTCACCTCTTTCTAACCTATGTAAACACTGTGGTGTTATGTGTTGTGTAAACAAACAAACAAACCATGCTGTTCCCTAGTCTATGATCAGAGGTAAGAGTTACTTATACCTATAGTAATACTGAACATCCTAATGTTTAAACATATTTAAATCATAAATACCCAAGTATTTAAACTTCTGAGTTATGGCTGGAACTATAATGTGTCATGAATGTCTGAAGGAATTGTATCATAGAGGCTTACTAATGACTGCCTAGGTGTAGAAGGTGCCTATCGCAAGTTTGATGAGAAAATGTCTGACCTGTGAGAAGAACACCTTTCTCTGCCTGCTTTGCGTTGGCCTTGCTTAGTCTACATAAGTGCAATAACGGAAACTCACCTGAGCACTCCACACTCACATCCTGGCTGTGGTCACAGCTGTGCTCTCCCCAGGGGCCTTGGTGGCATTCACTCAGAGATGCTTCTTTTCCTGAACAGTTCACTCTCTCCAACCAGATGGGGCCCGATCCTTGGCCAAATAGGGCTCCATTTGATATTTTAACAACGTTTCCACAGCCCAGTTGTCTGCATACAACTTCGGCATTTTGTGTGTCCCAGCCAGCACCACACACGGTCCCCCACAGTTCGTTGTGCAACACCTCAATCCTCCCAGAACAGCGATGTGGGCCATTCACTAGACGGAGCTCTGATGAGAAAAAGAAATTAAGGATGTAATACATCAATTGATTATTTATTTATTTATTTATTTATTTTCTATTTCACCTTTCTCCTGAATAAATTAAAACAATATACATGAAATAAAGGGAGCCAGCATGGTATGTTAGTTTGAATGCTAGACTAGGACTCTGGTAAACCAGGATTTTAATCTCCACTGTGTCATGGAAACCCACTGGGTCGCCTTGGGGAGATCCCACTCTCTTAACCACTGATGAAGCAATAGTAAACCTTCTCTGAACACATTTTGCCAAGAAACCTCCATGATAGGGATGGCCACAAGTGGGAAATGACCTGAAGGCACAGAGAAACGATAACACGAATTAAAATGCGGTAGTAGAAAAAATTAATTTAAAAAGCTACCATCAATATTTCAATATAGTCATACAGAAGGATATACAAACATGACAACAGCACTGATTTCACAGTACATTCCAATATGCAATATTCATTCATGTCATTTATTTATTTTCTCTTTCAGTCCCTCCCCCAGATTCTCTGCATATTGCTAAAGTGCCCAACCTCGACTTCTCTTTCTCTCTGAAGTCCTCTTTACTCCTCTTTACTCTGCCCCATCTTTACTTTTTAAGAACGTTTATGAGGTTATGTGTAGCCCAGAAATAACCAGAATAAAGGAAATTGTAGGTGGCTAAGGACACCACTTTACTTTGGAACCCTTTTGACCACCCCAAAGAGCTACAATTGCAGAGAATTACAGATAACAACAACAACAACAGGAAAAAACACAACCATCAGCAGGACATAATATGAGCACAACAGGAGGCCCAAAGGTCCTGATTTTAGCAGTAAAGTCCCAATTAATTCTCTGTTATCTCACTTTTTCATCTGCTTTTAAAATGCCCTAACTTCTCTCTTTGCATCTCATTCCTCCATTTGTCTACAGCTTACCTGCCTGGCTCCAAATTGAGTCCTAAGTGCAAAAGTAGTTTGTACTCAATGAAATAAGCAAGGTGGAGAGGAGAGGAGAGGAGAGATAGTATGCCCAATATTAAATAATACATCATCTTCTAGTGCTGACATTTTATTTATGTGATCAAATGCAGATATACAAAATAACATCTGCTGCATGTTCTTGGACTGTGGTGGAGTCTCCTTCCTTAGAGGTCTTCAAACAGAGACTGGATGGCCATCTGTCGGGGATGCTTTGATTTAGATTGATTGCATGGCAGGGGGTTGGACTGGATGGCTCTTGTGGTCTCTTCCAACTCTATGATTCTACGTGGGAAAAATAATCACAAATCTGTTTAAAAACCACTATGTGAGCATACTCTACACCTCATTTTGCTGATATGGGGTTTCATCATTAATATTTACCACAGTGACCTAATACATGTTTTGAGGCGTGATGACCCATGGAAATTAAAATACACCAGTGTTGGGGCCACATTCAGGGAGGACATGCCAGACCTAGATAGAACAAAAGTTTTGCTAAACATGTTACATTCCCCAGAGAGTGGAAACTGATGCCATCTCAGATTATGTCCTTTGATGGCACTCCAATGGACAACCACCAAACATGGTAAAGTCTGTTTTAAAAAGATAGTAAAGCCAACAGAATTTATTCCCCTGGGAAGGGAGATTCAGAAGGGATTAGCAAGGACCTGGATCCTCTCTCCAGTTACTGGGAGAAGAAGAAAGGAAATTGAAGATCCAGTGAACAGATGGAGCGGAGAGGGTCATGAGCCACTTTTGTGCAGCTGCTTCACAGCAGAAGAGACAGCCGCTTCCACTTTTAATGGAAGAGGCCTAAATAACATTACATTTAAAATAGCCCTCAAAAATGTTGAAACAAAGAAGGTTCTGACAGTTAATTTTACTGAAACAGAGACTTTAAATACTGAAGAAACACAATATAATTTATTAGAGGAAGTAGCAACAAGTTAAGAGCAAAGAGTGGGGAGATTTTAAAAAAGGAGACAATGTTCCAAAACTCACTGCAGAAATAATCCATTTTGAGACTGCTTTATCTGCCCTGGTTCAGTGCTAGGGAATCCTGGGAACTGTAGTTTATTGTGGCACCAGAGCTCACCAGCAGAGAAGGCTAAATGTCTCACAAAATTACTTCCAAGAATTCCCTAGCATTGAAGTAGGCCAGTTAACATGGTCTCAAACTGGATTATTTCTGCAATTGCTTTGGAGCCAAGTAACTAATCCCCGGCTCTGTGTAACTGAAAGTGTATATATTATATACAGAAGCTGAAAAGACAGTACAAAGGACTTTAAAAATTAAATTAAAAGACAGAGGACAGAAACCAAAGATAAAGCAAGAAAATAAATAATTAAGACATAAAACTGTCAGGGATGATGGGAGTTGTAGCTCTTCACCTCTGGCTTGAACTCACCACCTGGTTGTGCACCGCGCTGACCAGTTTTGGCCAGTGGTTATAGCTTAGCAGAGTTACAGAGAATAGGCTGAAGACCCTGACAAATTCTTCAAGCCTTCTCACTCTTGCTTCCACAGAAGTCTTCACCCTTCTTCTGGATCCAGCTGGTTCTTGTAGCTTTACCCAAGACACCAAACAACTCAGTAGTCTTAAATAAAAGATCTACTTTATTCTACTATATACAGCTCCAAAACTATCCAACACAACTCCAATACAACAATACTATACTCCTCACTATCCACTACTACTACCCACTACTACCCACAAAATACATTGGGATGCATAGTCATTATTATAGTCAATGCATGGTACCACCCACTGTTGTCTGTTTCCACCCAGTAGGCGTGTACATCATCCTCATTGGTTCTCTTGGTTCATCCTACAATTAATGATTTCATCATCTCAGCCTTGACCACTTAACAATTGTCAGGTGTGTCCAATTATTCACTTTGCATTTCTTGTCCTTGGCAGTTAGGACTTGTTAATTGTATTACCATTTACACCTTTGTGGTTCCCAATTGGCTTCTGCTGAGTCACCCTGACTCTCACATACATGTTTTATTTCATTTACTGTATATCCCATGTTGCTTTTTCCTTGACAAAAACATGATACAAAGAGAGAAGGAGAGACAAACTAACAGCAACAAAAAATGTGGGGCAGATAGTAAAAAAAGTAAAAGGGGAAAAGAGAGACCATGAGAACAAGATAGAAACAGTAACGTTCTTTCATATGTTGTGGCAGTGTGTAAAAGCAACAAGATTCTGGATTCAAATCCACAAAATAGAGAGTTTCTAAAAAAAAAAAAAATAAGATCCAATTCAGACCAGTAATTTTTCCACTAAATATGTTGGGGTGTAAAAATAGCAAACAATACAAAAAAATGAAAACTTGCATGGTCAAAGCAGCATGAACAATATTTACTCAGAAATGGGAAGAGAAAATGATATCAACCATTGATGATTGGTTGTTTAAATTGATAGACTACACAGAAATGGATAGGCTGACAATGCTAATGGGGGGAGCCCTGGTGGCACAGTGGTTAAATGCCTGTACTGCAGCCATTCACCCAGGGGTCATCCAACCCCCCTTTTCTACTATGAAGGAATCCCTAGGAGTTGGAGCTGAAGCTGAGAGCCTGTGACTTGCCCAAGGTCACCCAGTGAATTTCTATGGTGAACTGGGAGGCTAGAGTTCTAATCCCAGCTCAGTCATGTAAATCCACAGGGTGACATTGGGTAAGTCACACTCTCTCGTTCATGGATATTCTGCACTCTCCTTGCCAATAGTAATAATAGTGGATGATGGGTTTGCCTTAGCAGCACCATGGGAGAGGTGCAGAGAGAGAGTTGACCATGCCCTGCCTCTGAGACTGAGAGAGTGCTAATCCCAGCTCAACCATCTTTTTTCAATAATCTTCTCAGATATTAGCTAATCCCTCATATGTATACATAATATTTACTCTATTGATTTCTTTTGACCCCTCCCCTCCCCACCAGCCCCAGGAATGATGTTTTCTTTTTAATTTCTTTCCCCAGGGCTGAAGAATCATGTTATGCAGTTGCACACAGCTTTGACATATAAGGGGACTGGACTGCATGACCCTTGGGGATTCCTTTATTTCTCCATAGACAGGAATGCAAAATATTACTTTAGCATTCTAATTATTATTGTTGTTATTATTATTATTATTATTATTATTATTACCCCCCTCTTCAGCCAAAAGGCTATCAGAGCAGCTTACAAATTGTTAATTAGGCATTTCCCTGCCTCAAACTTACACTCTAAAGAGACTAGAGACAAAAGGAGAAGGGAATGGCAGTGAGGATGGGAAGGGGAAAGTTCAGCAGATCTTCATTCTCCCACTTCACCATAGAAATTCACTGGGTGACTTGGGCAATTCATATGCTCTCAGCTTCAACTCCTAGGCAGGGCATGGTCAACTCTCTCTCAGCACCTCTCCCATAGTGATGCTAAGGTCCTGCAATAATAATAATAATAATAATAATAATAATAATAATAATAATAATAGGCAAGGGGAGTACAGGAGGAGGTAAAATTTTGGATGTGGAAAGAATATTAAATCTGTTTTGTTTTGTAAAATCTCAAAAATATTAAATAAATAAATAAATAAATAAATAGAACAGAACTCGGAATAATGGATGCAAGCTACAGGAAAAGAATTCCACCTCAACATTAGGAGGAACTTCCTGACAGTAAGGGCCGTTCGACAGTGGAACGAACTCCCTCAGAGTGTAGTAGAGTCTCCTTCTTTGGAGGTCTTTAAACAGAGGCTGGATGGCCATCTGTCGGAGTTGTTTTGATTGAGAGTTCCTGCATGGCAGGGGGTTGGACTGGATGGCCTTTGTGGTCTCTTCCAACTCTATGATTCTAGGACGGGATACAGAACACCCAAAAAGGGCAGCCTGCCTCCACCTTGTTTTTCTGTATGAGGAAGCTGCAGCGGACAAACTGTGCAGCTCCCTCGTGCAGCAAAAAGAACCCGCAAAAAGCGGGTTCTTTCTGCAGTGTCATAATGACACCACAGTGTGCCAATAGCGCACTCACAACATCATTATGGGGGTGCGACATGTGGACGCTAAGCATCCATTGCGTCAAAATGGTGGCACCCATGTGTACAGGGAGCCACCATTTTGATGCCCTCATCACGTGCTAGGGCTGAGGCAAGTATGAGAGGTGCACCCTCGGCCAACCCCTAGCATGTGATGAGGGCGCACTATAGGCCCATCTGGACTGGGCCTATGATTCCCTCTGACCCTCTTCCCAGCTTCCCTGGCTTTCCTGCAACCTTCCCAGCTACCCGTGGCCAGGAAAGCCAGGAAGAAGGCCATGGGAAAGCCAGGGAAGCAAGGAAGGAGGCTGTAGGGAACCTAAGGAAGCTGGGAAGGAGGCCGTGTGGAAGCCAGGAGCTGCTTCCATCGTGCAAATAGCAGGCTCCACGATACTAAAACCCATCCTGGTGGACCCAGCGCAAGCATAGTGTGAACCATGCCAGGATCGGTTTCAGCATGAACCAAATCAACAATTCGGATCAGGAAGCAAATATAATGTAAGTGGGAATGAGCCCTCACACTCTCTCAGCCTCAGAGGATGGCAATGGCAAGCCTCCTCTGAACAAATCTTGCCAAGAAAACCCCATCATAGGTTTGCTTTAGGATCACCATAAGTCCGACACGAAGGCACACAACACACAAACACATGTAATTAGTAGTTAAATAAATAAATAAATAAGGTATGTACGTATATGATCAGACCTTGTTGTTGTTCTGTCTCTGTGTTTGTTTTTTTAAGATTAATGAAATGACTGGAGGAAAAAAATGTCACATTTCTTCTACGTGTCTCTTTTTGGATTTCCTCTTGAAGAGGGGAAAAAAGGAGAACAATTGCTAAAACTGTATCTTGTATCTTTCTTTTGATGCCCCTCCATTTTCCTGCCTGCATGAACCAAAAGGATTGTCTTAGATCCCATCTATGCATTGACACTTTGGTGCTAAAAGTGTCACTTTGGTGCTAAAAATGAGGGTGACTAAAATGGTGAAAGGTCTGGAAAATATGCCCTATGAGAAATGACTAAGGGAGCTGGGGGTGTTTAGCCTGGAGAAGAGAAGGTTAAGAGGTGATATGATAGCCCTATTATATATTTGAAGGGATGTCATATTGAGGAGGGAGCCAGCTTGTTTTCTGCTGCTCCAGAAACTAGGACCCAGAGCAATGGATGCAAGCTACAGGAAAAGAGATTCCACCTCAATATTAGGAGGAACTTCCTGACAGTAAGGGCTGTTCGACAGTGGAATACCTTGAGTGCAGTGGAGTCTCCTTCCTTAGAGGTCTTCAAACAGAGGCTGGATGGCCATCCGTCGGGGATGCTTTGACTGTGATTTACTGCATGGCAGGGGATTGGACTGAATGGCCCCTGTGGTCTCTTCATAGAATCATAGAATCTTCCAAATCTTTGATTCTATTCTATGATTTTATGAAAACCATCAAGCTTTCCAGATCCTTTTGTCCACAGTTCCCAAAATTCCCTAGCACTGAGCCTGGGCTGTTAAAGCAATTTTAAACTGGATTATTTCTACAGTATCTTTTGGACTTCTGTGTGTGTGTGTGTATGTCCGTATGTACAGAGGTGCTTAAAGTCACCTTCTTCAGCAATGATGCACCACTAACCCTTACCTGAGCATATAACACCAGCAGCTCCCTTACTGGCACAGCTTTGATCTCCCCTGTCTCTTAATTCACAATCAAAAAAGGCAGTGTCCTGTCCCTCACAGTAACCCAAGTGTAGCCGGATGTGGCCACTTCCACTTCCAAAATAAGATCCTCCTGTAGCTGATAAGGCCTCTCCACAGTCCACTTCCCTGCAAACAACATGGGCTTTATCCAGATCCCAGTCATGCTCACAAATGGCTTCCCAATGTTGGTTGTGGAACACCTCAACTCTCCCAGAACAGCGGCTTGAACCATTCACCAATCTGAGCCTCCCTGGAATGTTGAAAAACAATGTTATTCCTTCTTCAAAGTGGATAGACAACCATCAGGGTTGCAGAGATCATGGCCTGGCCCAGAAATTCCAGTTTCCATGGGCAATCTTCAGGTGGGAGATGAGTATGCAACTTATCCCAGTTTTTTGGTGAATCTCATCTCTAGGGAAGAGGAAAAGACAGTGGTGTTTATCACACGGAGGTTTTTGCAGCTCAGATCCGGGGTGACTGCGGGTCCAACAATGCAAATTCACGTTATAACATGAATGTTTTATCACACCTAGTTGCCCTTCCGTTGCCCTTCCAAACTGAGGGGGAAACGAATCCAAGGCAAGTCACATGATGCGCATTCACGCAAAGCAGAGTGAATGCAAATTGTATTACCACACCAGTGCATACCATGCGGATTCAACTATTCAAATTGGCACCCTTGGGCATGCTCAGTGGGGGTCTGAACGCATCATGACCTTGTACATTTCCAGGGTGAAAAGGGGCGCAAGTTCTTGTGCCCAGTTTCGCGTAATTGTGTGATTGAATGAATATTTGCCTCGTGAATATTTCTGTGTTTTCTTCATCCCGTTTTTATTTTCCCTTCCATTTCAGCAATTTCAACACACACACACACACACACACATAGACAGCCAGACAGACAGACATATCTGTATATTCACATTCACACACATACATACATGTATATATTCCAAAAAAATGAGTTACCCTGAAAGTTGCCCTGAAAGTGAAAGGACCACCGAAGGGAAATGGGAGAAAACTGCAGCACTGCATCATGGGAAATTTGCAACCCAGGGGTTTGCAGTGGTGTACCAGAGCAGAAGCAAAGTTGCATTCCATACCGGACCAATTTGGAATGAAATCGAAGTGAGCTTAGAAGCCAATTCTGTGAATTCACTTTTTTCCAAATTTACCAAAATGAGGGGTCACTTTGAAATCACTGCGGAAGCCCCCTGGAAGGAGCCCCGATAGAAATGAATCACGGGTGATAACACATCATGTTATCACGTGAATTTGCATCGTTGGACCCTCAGTCACATCGGAACTGATAATAATATAATAAAATAATAAAATTTTATTTATACCCCGCCCTTCCAAATAG
>NW_024802961.1:35207-42901 GCF_019175285.1 Sceloporus undulatus
CCGCGCCGCCTCGTTTGGAGGCGGCGCAGTCGTGATGTAGTGATGGCGGCGGCTGTGTGGAACGGCCTCCACCATTTTGTACATGCTGAGCATGTACTAGGGTTGGGGGGTGCAGAAGCACCACCCCTTCCTAACCCTAGTACGCGCTCTGCGCGTACTATATGGCCCAACTGTAAGGGGCCATAGTCTGTCAAAATAAAAATACAAAAGAGAGAGAGAGAGAAAGCTGCCTGTGAGAATGAAGACATGGCCTGCTTCCCCCCCCCCCCCCCCCCCCCCCCGGCCCCCCCCTCCCCCTCCCTCCCCCTCCCGATTCTCCCTTCATTCCCCCCTTTCTTTCCCCTGGCTCCTTCTTCCACGTCTTCCCCCTTCCGATTCTGCCTTTCATGGCCCCTTTCTTTCCCCTGGCTCCTCCTTTCTCCTCCTCCCCCTTCCGATTCTGCCCTTCATGGCCCCCTTCTTTCCCCCAGCTCCTTCTTCCTCCTCCCCCCTTCTGATTCTGCCCTTCATGGCCCCCTTCTTTCCTCCGGCTCCTTCTTCCTCCTGCTCCTCCTTCCAATTGTGCCCTTCATGGCCCCCTTCTTTCCCCCGGCTCCTTCTTCCCCGTCCTCCTCCTCCTTCCGATTCTGCCCTTCATGGCCCCCTTCTTTCCCCCGACTCCTTCTTCTTCGTCCTCCTCCTCCTTCTGATTCTGCCCTTCATGGTCCCCTTCTTTCCCCCGGCTCCTTCTTCCTCCTCCTCCTTCCGATTCTGCCTTTCATGCCCCCCTTCTCTCCCCTGGCTCCTTCCTCCTCCTCCTCCTCCTCCTTCTGATTCTGCCCTTCATTTCCCCCTTCTTTCCCCTGGCTCATTCTTCCTCCTCTTCTTCTTTCTGATTCTGCCTTTCATGGCCCCCTTCTTTCTCCCAGCTCCTTCCTCCTCCTCCTCCTCTTTCCGATTCTGCCCTTCATGGCCCTCTTCTTTCAGCTGGCTGCTTCCTCCTTCTCCTCCTTCACCCCGATGAAGAGGAGGCATGTTCCACCCTCCACCCTCCTCCGACCTAAATCCATCCTCTGAACTTCATATCACAAGTTCATATTTGCCAGACCCAGTTTTTCTGAAAAGATGCACCTTAAACTCCACTTTCAAAAGACCTGTGCCAAGAGGCATTTGCCCCTGAATGGGTGTGAAAGCCTAGTTTTCACTTGTGGAAGGATTGGGGCCAATATGAATTTCCCGTGGTCTGATCTGGGGTAGAAGGTAGTCTGAATGGCCCCCAAGATTTACCGGTGACCAGGCTGGCTGCAGAAGTGGCAACTGTGAAAGCAACAGAAAAGTACCATAAGATGTTAGGCCAGAGGAGAGAATTATTAAACTTCTGAGCAGTGTGTTTTGCATGCTTGAAGGTGCAGCTTGAGGTTTTACACTTGTACAGATATGCATAAAAGGGGGCAATGCTTTCATACTTGGTGGGGAAATGTCTAAATTGGTATGAATAACCCCTGCCTCTTCCTTTGTCCCTTTTGCCCCAGTCTTCTCCAGCCACATCATATGCTAGAAACTCACATGAACATTCCACACTGGCATCCTGGTTATGGTTGCAGCTGTGTTCTCTCCATGGACTTTGGGGACATTCCCTCAGGGATGCCTCTTTTCCTGTACAGTTAAATCCCTCCAGCCAAATGGGGCCAGATCCATGGCTATACCGTGCTCTCCCTGAAGCATTGACGGCATCTCCACAGTTCAATTCTCTGCATACAACTTGAGCATCATGGGAATCCCATTCAGATTCACACACAGTCCCCCACTGTGAGTTTTGAAACACCTCAATCTGCCCAGAGCAGCGATTTGGGCCATTCCTCAGTCGGACCGCTGAGGAAAGAAAATAAGCTAATTTTAATATGCAGCCATATAATTAGATATAGAAATTAAAATGATGCAGATAATCAGTAGTAAGACTAGAATGTTCTTTGAAGTTGTGATGATCTCTGGGTCAGACACCAAGCACAGCCACCCTGGTTTGGTTCTCTGCCACAGCAGATACCTGCTTTCCCTGGTCTTTGAGGTCACCCTTCCTCCACTCCTGCTTAACTAAAGGGTGCATAAGGTTGCGGGTTCAATCCCAGCAAAAGAGTTCAAGCTTGACTCAGGCTTGCATCCTTCCAAGGTCGCTAAAATGAGTAGCCAGATTGTTGGGGGCAATTAACTTACCATTGTAAACCGCTTAGACACTGTTAGTTGAGTATGAAGTGGTATATAAGTGAAGCTGTTTGTTTGTTTACATTCCTGCCCACACACCACCTCAAATGGCGGCTGGTATTCTGGTGCTCTAAGTTATTGTAGGCCACCTCTGCAAAGGGGGGCAGTCTGAGCCAATCATTATGTTCAAATTTCACATAACACTGCAAATACTGCTCAGTCTGGCCATCAGTCTGGGAATGATGGCTGGTGCTTACCACTTTTTCAGTACCTAACATTTTTAGGAAAGCTTTCCAAAATTGTGAACTAAATTGCATGTTGAGCAGAGATTATTTTACTGAGCACCCTGTGTAGTCTATATATGTGATGTATAAACAATTTATCCAATTGTTGGATGTTAGGTATCATTTTGCATACTATAAAATGAGCTTGCTTTGAAAACATATCAGTCACAACCCAAATATTCCTTGCTCACATGCAGGTCCACTGTAAAGTGAGCTAATGTGTGCACAAGACTGCACAGAGATGGGAAGCAACTGTAATAGTCCTCAAGGTTTACTTCCCACTGTTTTTGTTTCTGTACATTTCAGGCACTTCTGCACATATACTTCCACATCTTGGAACATTCCTGGCCATCAGTATTGTCTCCTAACTATGTGAAGAATCTTAATAAACCCAAAATGCCCAGTAGATTTAACATCATGATGCTGTTGAAAATTTTGGATCTCAATCCCTCAGGAACATATACTTTGTGATCTTTACATCAGACACCATTTTTAAAACCCAGTTCATTTTTGTGCTCTTTAACTCACCCATCTTGCTCAGCTCCCTATTTTAGGCTTTGCTGGAGGGATTACATCTCCTGGGTATGAGGCAGAGTCTTCTTTTGCCTGACTATGAGTTACTATTCCTAGCCCCAACTGTTTACAGGAAAACAGGGTGTCAGCAGTCTCCTCTGGTTTACTGTCATGTTACAGTAGTCTGGAACAACTAGGATGCCCCCCCCCAAATTCCTCCAAATGATCATCCTGCTACACGAAGGCCAGCAAGGTCAAGTCAGATATGGCGACGCTCTCTCGGAGCCCTTTCTAATAACTAATGGTGTAAAACAAGGTTGTGTTCTTGCTGCATCTTTATTTACAATCTTCTTCAGCATGATGCTCCAAAGGGCTATGGCAGATCTCAAAGAAGAAAACAATGGCATTTATATACGCTACCGTACTGATGGTAGCCTGTTTAACTTAAGCTGCCTGAGGGCCCACACTAAGACTCTAAACTATCTAGTCCATGAACTGCGTTTTGCTGACGATGCTGCCCTCATTGCCAATACGGAAGCAGCTCTGCAGCGCCTCACATCTTGTTTTGCAACAACTGCAGAGCTCTTTGGGCTGGAAGTCAGTCTGAAGAAAACGGAAGTTCTCTACCAGCCTGCACCACAGGAATAACACTACCATCCCCACATCACCGTAGGCACATCTGTGCTTAAGTCTGTCCAGCGGTTCACCTACTTGGGAAGCATCATCTCCTCAGACACCAAGATTGATAAAGTGATTGATCACAGACTGGCAAAGGCATATAGCGCATTCGGAAGGCTTCACAAAAAAGTCTGGAGTAACAAACACTTGAGGCGAAGCACAAAAATCAGTGTGTATAGAGCCATTGTACTGTCTGTTCTCCTCTATGGGTCTGAAACATGGGTCACCTATCGCCAACACCTACGACTCCTTGAACGCTTTCATCAGCGCTGTTTACGCACAATTCTAAATATACACTGGACTGACTATGTGACAAATGTTGCTGTCCTCGAGCAAGCAGGGATCACCAGCATTGAGGCCATGTTATTGAAGACACAGCTGCGCTGGGCAGGACACGTTTCTAGGATGAAGGACCATCGCCTCCCCAAAATAGTATTCTACAGTGAACTAGCCACAGGTAAGTGTAAGAGAGGCGCCCCAAAGAAGAGATACAAGGACTCCCTGAAACAACATCTCAGGCTTGGCCAGATAGATCACCAACAATGGTCCTCCCTCGCCTCGCATCGGGAAGCATGGAGACGCACTATCCATGACGCTGCAGCCATCTTCAAAAGCTCACGCTGAACGAGCCTCTAAGAGAAATGACAACGCAGAAAGAACCGCAACCTGGAAACATCACCCAAGGAGACTTTCTGCTGTGCTTTCTGCAACCAGACCTGTTTATCCCAAATTGCCTTTTTAGTCACCAACGCGCTTGTACAAAGCGCGGGATGAGTCCTTCCTGAATCTTCGTTCACGAAGCAAAGCCAGAGAGAGAGAGAGTAGTCTAGACATAGCATCCGCCAATGCATTTCCCCATCCCACCCTCAGCAAATATTTCACTTGGAACTTCAGTTTATAAAAGAATTTTGACCATTGAATCTCTTTGGGGTGTTACCTTCTGAGCATTTATAACACACCTGATTTGCAGTGATCAGTCCATGTGTTGAATGGGCAATTACCTACTAGCAAATGCCACCACATTTCTAACACTTGTTAAATAGTGGTTGCTTCCTTCTCCCATACCGGCCAGTGCAGTTCTTGCCCACAAAAATGTTTATCCAAATAAGCACAAGGTCTTGATAGCCTTTCACTGTCTTTTTGCAACAAAACCACTACCAAGACAGCATCACTCACATCCACTTGCACCACAAAAGGCTGGGTAGGATCCACGTGCTTAAGGATAGACTCTGAACTGAACAAACATTTGAGCTCCTCAACTGCCCTTTGGCACTTGGCACTTTGGTGCTGGACTTAAACTTGACTGGATCTTTTCCTTTGCTTTTTATTTTGGTCTTAAGTAAGTCAATCACTGGCAATACCACTTGCATAAAATTAGGAATGTGTTGTCTATAGAAAAGCTTTGCAGCTGTCTGCTACCTAGAAAGTGTCCCCATACAACACTGCTGTGACCTTTTCAGGGTCCATTTCACTGCCACTTGTGAAAATATGATACCCCAAGTAATTTAATTTGTCAGTATGAAATTCACACTTTGACCATTTCACATACAGCTGATTAATTAGTAACCTCTTCAGCACGTTATTCACCAGTTTTACATGTGAGTCCACATCCTGAGAGCAAATTAAAATGTCACCTAAGTAAACACGCATTCCTTTATACAAAAATTCATGCTATACTTCATTAATCAAGTGCATGAACACTCCCGGTACTCCCACTCATCCAAACAGCATGATTAAGTAGTCAACCCACCCCGGGGCAATTAAAAGCAGTTTTAAATTCATCCTCTTCTCTTATCCTTTCACAAAGTAAGCTTCCCTCAAGTCCAACTTGGTGAAAGGAACATTGGGTCTTACCTGTGAGATGTTCGTTTTCAGCGATATAGGTGGAAATATCCTATAATGTGGGTTGATTCCATCTCTTGCTCCAAAATAGGCAGGAAAAACAGACTTGAAGGAGTCGCCACCAGAGGGAAAAACCCCCACCATCCCTCAGTCAATATTACAGCCGAGGATAGAAAACAAACTCAGAGAGCATTTAATGCAAATCTAAGTATAATCAATAGAAACTATCATAAAGTCAAAGTAAAAATAACTAACAACAACCCTTGAAAAGCCAAGGGAAACAGCCTCCTCAGTTCTGGGTGGGGAGGATATTTCCACCTACATCACTGAAAACGAACATCTCACAGGTAAGACCCAATGTTCCTTTTTCCAGCGATGGAGATGGAAACATCCTATAGCGTGGGACTTACCAAAGGTCCCCAACCAATGGGTGGGTGAACTGAGGCATATCACTTATGTGAGAACCACCAGAAGTGTCTTCCAAAGTAAGCCTCTTTTGATTCAAAGCAACTCAACAGAGGTGGCATGAAAATGTGGAAGATGAAGGTCATGTCATGTCCTACATTTATCTTAGATGGATGTGATTGTTGGTAGTGCAGAGGAAGTAGCTGCACTGTAAATGGAGTGATCAACAGTGAATTACAACAGAAATATCACAATCTTCTTGTAGCATGTTAAAATGCATCCAAGACAAGCCACAATTTTATCAACGACTTTTTTGGTTGTGATAAAAAGATGTTGAAATCATTTCTTGAACCAAGTTATTAGAAATGTTGATTTTGTCAGGAGTGACCTGGATTGGGTCAGTCCTTTGGTTCACATGAACCTGTAATGTTAACTTGTCAATTTGAATCAGAACTGAGCTGTTAGTAGTTGTGGTTGAAAACAAACACTATTGGTTTTAGTTGAAGCCAGTTTATATTGTGGAATAGAGATTGTTGGTCGTATTTTTTATTTACTCATTTTGCTTATTAGGAGTAACAAAATGATGAACATTGCCCTAAGCTGGCTTCCACCATTATTTGGAATTCTAGGAGGACCCAAATCAGACATTCCTTGTCGATTGGCAGCAACAACCACCATTCAAAGGGATATGAACTTATTTGGTATATGTCAGAACAGGTGATTTATCTGTGACATCTATTTTTGAAATAGCTAGAGGAACCACTCTAGGCTCCTCGTGTTCATGACAAACTATCAACTAAAGCAGATCAGGCACTGTAGGTGCGCCAGTAACACTAGGTCAGATAACTGAGAACAACCTACCTGCTTGAAGGTGTTCTTCATGGATCTTACACTTTGTTTGGTCAGGTAGACTCTGGTCAGCAACGCATCTACAACCACTCCAAAGTGTTGTAACTTCTGAAATGGAACTAGGTTATTCTTTTTATGAGTTAGCAGAAAACCATTTCTGGATAGGAAGGAAAGCATAACTCGACATCTATTACATCTTATGGAAGAGAAACAGATCTGATTAGGACATTGTGAAGTTATGGGTATACATGAAGATCTCACTGTTTCAATGTGTACCTATCAGTGTAGTGAGTGTCACTGAAGAAAACAACAGACTGAATGGTAGAGCCTTGTATGCAAAAAGCTTACCCTGGTAAGAAGTGTGTAGATAATTGTGATAAGGTAGGTGGACTGGGATGCAGAAGCAACTACCACTAAGAACAGGGACACACAAAATCATGGAGCTGAAGTGCCTCCAGGATTTTCTGGAGAATTTCTAGTCTGAACCTATTTTTTATAAACCAGTTGACCCATTTTAGCTCTAGCACCACACTCTAAATTTTGTTTTTGTTTGTTTTAAATGTAGAATTAAAGAAGATTGGAACAAGCCTCTTTTGTTTTTATAAAGATAGTTTGTTTGTTTGTTTGTTTGTTTGTTTTTATTGTCCCAATATTGATCAGATGTTTTGTGGCTTTTAGTATCAGCCAATGATTCTTTGCTTTTCTGTATCTTGAGGAAGCAATGAAATAGTGATGAAAATGGTATATGTATATGTGAGCAAATTTTTAGAGTTCAGAGGACCCATAGGTCTGCTGAATTTGTTATGAAGGATGAAAGTAAGGCAGGATACAGACGGGCAAAAAGGGGTGTGTTCATGATGTCATGAAGGTATAGCCTTCAGACGGCCCTTACCTGAACGCCACCATGAACACGCCGCCCGCACGCCCCAAGCGGGAAGAAGCGGC
>NW_024802962.1:0-4660 GCF_019175285.1 Sceloporus undulatus
TTGCCTCTGAAATTAGGTGAGATATGGCCAAATGATTCATTGGTGACTAAATGTACTATACATGTTGAGATAGTCAGTATCTTAATCAATCAATAATATTCCAGAAATGGCCTAATTTATATTGTTCATCATATTTTATATTATATTGAAAGGATTTGAGACAAACTGGATCTCAAAGGCTGTAGCTTTTTCTTGCTTGCAGAATTTAAAGTTTATTTCCTGGACTGAATTCTGAAGTGTTGAAATAATATTTGCAATACACCATGTGCTTTCCTCCCCTTTTGTTTAGTCATTTTCTGGATGAGGGCTATTTTCTGTTGCAGGTGACCTTTGCAGATGTGGTGGTATATTTCACCGAGGAGGAATGGAAACTGTTGACAAAAAAGCAGAAACTGATGTACAGTTCTGTTATGATGGAGAATTATGCGAATGTGGCCTCTGTGGGTAAGGAACCTGAGTCCATTGCCCTTCCTGTTAAGACTGAGGGCCTTTTCATAATTCACTGTTGGAGCACTATGATCCCACTTTAGAATTATAGAATCAAAGAGTTGAAATAGACCACAAGGACCATCCAGTTCAATGTTCTGCCATGCAGGAATAGACATTCAAAGCATCCCCAAGAGATGGCTATCCAGCCTCGGTTTAAAAACCTCCAAAGAAGACCCCACCAAACTCTGAGGGAGTATATTCCACTGTTGAAGAGCTCTTACTCTCAGGAAGATCCTCCTAAAGTTTAAGTGGAATCTCTTGTCCCTGTGGCTTGCATCCATTGTTTCATGTCCTTTTCTCTGGAGTAGCAGAAAGCAAGCCTGCTCCATCCTGAATATGACATCTCTTCAAATATTTGAACAGGGCTGTCATATCCACTCTTATCCTTCTCTTCTCCAAGCTAAACATACCCAGCTCTCTAAGTTTTTCCTCAGAGAGCATGGTTTCCAGACCATTCGCCATTTTGGTTTCCTTCCTCTGGACATGCTCCAGCTTCTCAATATCTGTTTGAATTGTGGTGCGCAGAAGTGGACGCAGGATTATTGCAAGTGAGCCCTGACCAAAACAGAATAGAGTGGCACTATTACTTCCCTTGATCTTGACACTATACTGCTATTGATAAAGCCTAGGATCACATTGGCCTTTTTAGCTGCTGCATCACACTGTTGACACATGTACATCTTGTGCTCTACTACCATTCCTAGTTCCCTTTCACACGTAATTTTATTGTCATAACAACTTCCTGCGGAATCGTGAAATTTCTAGTTTTAGTGAGGCAACTATTGTTCTCCACTTTGTAAGGTTTCTAAATATTCAACCCTAAACTGCCAATTCTGGAATGTTGTGGGACACAAGTGCTATGCTTTAGGGAAGTTTGGTACTTAGCTCAATAGAAAGAAATAGTTTTACTGGGGCAATAGTGACCTCTGGACTCAGCCAATCTATAGCAGTTCCTGAATCAAACAGATCTTCAGTGGGATTTGAAATAGGTTTTTGTGTTTTATTTAGGGGGAAAGCAAAACACACAGACACATTCATATAAGTGTTCACGCACACACGCAAGAACTAGGTAACAAAGGTAGGCGTGGTGAATAGATGTAAGGCTTTGATAATAGTGATACGTTATTTATCCAGATCTTTATTCCAATTGTTGAGGATTTGAAATAAGGAGAGGTCAGTAGTTCCCATGACAATTGGGGTTGGTGAGTGCATTGAGATGTTTAGCCATGAAAACAAACAGAGTGTCTATCTGTAACTGGACTGACAACGAAGAACAGCAAGTCAGGGCTGATATTTATACTGAAATTTGTGCTTGTGGGCAGAAACTGAGGGTTCGCAAAGGTTTATATCACTTTAAAATATTTCCTGTGTGGGGGAAGAATGGCGTGAAACAAACTGAATGCAATGGGTGTTTGATGCAAATACCTCAGACAAAAGGGATTAGTACACCGCCTCTCAGGTCCTTGTTGGATCTGAATTTTGATCGCGTTCACAATCCAATGTACACTACAATCTGAGGGTGACACTCCCAGATGCAGCTCAAAAATATCATAGCAGAGTACGGAAGCAAATATCCAGATATAGGCATTGGCAATGCAATGACCACTTTTCACACTTAAAAATAAGTCACAAATACAGTCGATTTCATTGAAATCCTTGGAGGTTCTCTATCTTGAGTTACAAAATAATACAAATATTTGCAAGCTCTCCTCTCTGACTTCCATCATCTTCAACATCCTTTGTACACATAACTCCTATCCTATCCATACCAATTTGCATGTGAGCTGTATACTGTATTGGTTGGGAGTCATATCCTGGTGCCAAACAGCATGAAGCATCCTCTGCAGTTAGCTTCCATCATGCCTTGGGCTCTGACTCAGCACTCTATGGCAGTCTCACAGGATATGATGACACCTGTCAATCAAAGTATTTTTGCACATGTTTAATGGAATTGTTTTTTACCTGTCCTTTGACTATCTGCTTCCACTGATTTCCTCAAGGCAATCCCCATACGGTCTCTTCTTTGCTAGCTGCTATGAGTAAGAATGCAACCGTTCAATGGATTTAGGGGCATAAGCAGCAGGGTCATGCTTGGATTACTCACAACAACTTTATTAATTTCTCTAATAAAGAGGGGTAAATGAGGGCTAAATCATGGGGTAACACCCTCCTCTCTTAAGTCTGATTTTAAGTCTTAACTGTTATTGTCCTTCTTTACAGAAGAATATTTGATTGATGAGAGAGTCCACACAGGAAAGAAGTCATATAAATGCCAGCATTGTGGGAAACATTTTGCTTACAAGACAATCCTCGTCAAGCATCAGAGAGTCCACACCGGAGAGAAGCCACACAAATGCCAGCATTGTGGGAAATGTTTTTCTTCAAAGTCAAAACTGGTGACACATCAGAGAGTCCACACAGGAGAGAAGCCTCACAAATGCCAGCATTGTGTGAAATGTTTTTCTCAGACGTCAAGCCTAGTGACACATCAGAGAGTCCACACAGGAGAGAAGCCATACAAATGCCAGCAATGTGGGAAATGTTTTTCTTTGAAGGGAGACTTAGTGAGACATCAGAGAGTCCACACAGGAGAGAAGGTAAGTATGTGAGGAAGTGGCCTAAATCCGGATCCTGTGGACCTCTAAGCCTAGTTCCCAGGTTGCCAGAGGATTGCTCGAAGCTTTGCGGTCCCTCTTTCTCCCTCTTCTTGGATTTTGGCAGGAGGATTTTGGTTCTTCTCTCCCTCCCAGAGCCCCCTCCGCCAGGACTCCAGGAGAAAACTCCACTCCAAATTTGCTATTGAAACCCTATCCGTGTGATGCTTTCTCTTTGCACAACGCTTCTTCCCCAAATGAGGCATTTGCCCGACTTTCCAGGAGGGAGAGGGCTCATCACAGTCCTTTTTACCTTTGGATCCCCCTCCCCTCCATGGTCATGCCTTCTCCAAGGGTCCCCCTGCACTCTTTTCTCATACTAACCTTCAGGTACCTGGGCCCCCAAGGAATCCCCAAGGAGGGACGAGACGAAGGAGGAGGAGCGAGAGGCGGCCTGGCAGGGCCCCTGCCTTTTGAGGGGCGGGGGGGGGGGGGGAAGAAGAGGGGTTTCCTTCCTTCTTATAAACCCCCAAGCCCCCCCCCCCAGGTAAAAACCTCCCTCCATTCCTCTGAATGAAACAACAGGCTCTCCCCACTTCCCTCCTCCCTCAGAGCAGACTGTGAGGGCAGCAATGGCTTCAGCGCGGCTGAGCCTGTATAACGCAAAGGCCCTCCTCAGCACACGCCGGGACTGCCAGGGCCTAGATTGCTGTGCTTATCGTGATGGCCTCTGTGGGACAATAATTATTGTGCCGGGCGTTCAGCAAAGCCTCCCCTTCCTTCTTCTTTCTTCCTTTGAGGAGGACTCGCACATGGAGCCAGGTGCGCGGTTGATCTAAGGAAGCAAGGCAGGAAGGAAGGCTCTATTTGGAAATATAGTTCTGTGATTCCCTGTATGTTGGTGTGTGTGTGTGTGTGTGTGTGTGTGTGGTTCTCTGCGGTTCTATGCTGGGAGGAGCTGGGACTGAGGAGAGAAAAAGGTTGCTCAGTTTTGGGCAAATTCAGAAACTTCTGTGCATCAAAGGAGTCCAGTGTGTTGAAATACAGAAGAATTTATTGAGAACACATAGAAATCAGTGTTTAAGCCAGAACTGCCCATTCAATCCAAACAATAATAAAACCCCAAAACCTAAAACACACCCTCTTCCAATCTAGCCCCACCTCCAATTCCCACAGTCTCTGCCCCCCACAGTAAACAAGCCCTTTGCCCTTCCCAAAACTAGCCCTTTCTGTCAATACCTGCCCCCAACTTTCTTCAGCCAAAATCCCACACCTTGCAAAGCTATCATTCCATAACTATTCTGTAGCCAAAATCCCAGCACCCTCTTCTAACCTATACCACGACCCACAATCTCCCAGCCCAAATTTACATCCCCAAGTCATTATCTATACTATTCGCAATTAAAATCTAGCTTAACAAAGTAGAACTTAAAAATCTAGACAGGAACATATGGACAGACAAACCTTACAAATAAGATCAAAATAACGGCCTTTTCACTTCTGGATTGAAAATATATTTTCAGTATTCCTTCTTGACAAAAGTAATGTTATTTTCACTGCTGGCATTTGTCTGGCTT
>NW_024802962.1:4685-15548 GCF_019175285.1 Sceloporus undulatus
TCTCAGAAGTCAAGCCTAGTGACACATCAGAGAGTCCACACAGGAGAGAAGCCACACAAATCCCAGTAGTGAATTAACATTATTTTTGTCAATAATGAATACAAAAAATATATTTTCAATCCAGTGTTGGTGACAAAAGGCCCTTGTGATTTTGTTTGTAAGCTTTCTCTGTCGATATGTCTCTTTGTGTTTTAAAGTTGTATTTTGTTATTTTTAGGTTTTAATTGCTAATAGGATAGATAATTACTTTGGGTTTTAAATTTGGCTGGGGATTGTGGGTCGTGGTATAGGTTAGGTATATGGGGGTGGGATTTGTGAGAGCTGTCTAGAATAGTTATGGGAATGATAGCGTTTGCAATGTGTGGGATGTTGGATGAAGACAGTTGGTGGCAGGTATTGACAGAAAGGGCTAGTTTGTGGGAATGACAAGGGGGGCTTTGTTACTTGTGGGGCATAGACTGTGGGAATTGGAGGTGGTGGCTACATTTGGAAGAGGGTGATGTTTTAGGTGTTGGGGTTTCAATGTATTGTTTGGATTAGAGTGGGCAGTTCTGGCTTAAACACTGAATTTCTATGTGTTCTCAATAAAGTTCTTTGCTGTTTCAAAACAATGGACTCTTTGATGCACAGAAGTTTTGAATTTGCCCAAAACTGATCTTTTCTTCTCTCCTCAGTCTTAGCTCCATTCCCAGCCATAGGAACAGCAGAGGCAAACACAGACACACACACACAAACATAAAGGATACACAGGGAGAGCTATATTTCCAAACTGCAGCCTTACTTTCCTGCCTTTCCCTCCTGAGTCCTGCTCTGCACCTTGGGCTCCATTGCAGTCTCCTCAAAGAAAGAAATGAGGGAAGAAAGGGGAACTCCCTGAACCCGCAGAACATACCTTCCTTTCCCACAAAGGCCCCCAGCGGAATAAGCAGCAGCAGCTAGGCCCTGGCAATCCCTGCGCATGCTGAGGAAGGGCATCGAGGGGGATGTTACGGTCGCCCAGGACTAAAAGCCTAGGTGAACCCAGCAGCAGCTCGAAGACCAGTTATGTCAGCTCCGCTGGGGAGTCTGTTAAAAAACAGGGCTGATGGTAAATCAACACAATCCCCAGACTTTTCCTAGTTTTTAAGCTGAAATAAATACATTTGATGTGGTCCATCTTACAGATAGGTATCCTGGGCAAAGCAAGATTGTCTTTATGGACCAAAGCGACGTCCCTTTACCTGCTCACTGACAAAGAACTTGGCTGGTAAGGTCTGAGCCCAAGTGGCTGAGCTATCATCACCCAGCCAGGTCTGCATGAAACAAGCCAGGTCAGCCTCTTCGTCCAGTAGGAGATCCTGGACTATCTGCGTTGTATTTTTGACTGACCTGGCATTACACAGGAGCAGGAAAAGTTTCTGTGGTTGTTTTGGTATACTCTCCAGCCCTTTTGGGATAGCAGGGTGAATGGAACGGGAGATAGATATATGTCAGGGTCCTAACTGCAGCCCCTCTTGCAACATAAAAGGCAGTACTTTGAAAAAAGAACAGCTTGTATTGAAGAAGATACATGCAATAGAAGTGACTTTTTTTCAGGAATGAATGAAAGTATAAATATATCACGTTTATAATCATATCAATGAATCCCACCCCATTAACCAATAAAGCTAATCAATTGGATAGCCCTTTCCCACGCAGTGTCTTCCCATCCGGGATTCTGCCAGCTTTTCTAAAAACAATTAAGTTCTCATGTGCCTTTTCTCAACCACTGCACCTGAGGCTTTAGACCACAGAACTCAGTGACACAACAGTTTTAAGTAACATTATAGCTTAACACACACACACACACACACACAATATGAAACCCCATCTATCCCAATCTAATATGATACCATATGAAAATATAAGCATAAACCCATGACAACATAATACAGTATAACAATACCAATAACTCTCTATGTTCCCCCTCCTTTTACAGACTTTTAAACCTCTGTTACAAGGATGATTCCCATACATTCCAATCCTAGCAAACAATCACATTCTTTAGACATGACCTCTCTACCTCTTTCTAGTATCTTCTATTAAAGCACATATTAAAACATATTATTTAAACCCACCACAAATCCCAACTCTCTTTAATTTAATTCTTATCCTATAACCCTTATGGCATGAATCCCTGAATGAATAAATACATGAATAAAGGGATTCGTGACATATTTTGACTTCAGGCTGGTGCTCCTTACCTGCAGCAATGAGATGGGACCATTGTGAATTTAGGCTAATGCTGCTTACCTGAAGGTTTGAGACGTGACCATTGCAACCTGAGGCTGATGCTTCTTGCCTGAAACATTGAGACTGGCCCATTGTGACTTCAGTCTGATGCTTCTTGGATAAAGGATTGAGATGGTACTATTGTGACTTCAGGCTGATGCTCCTTTCCTGAAGGATTGAGACTGGCCCATTGCAACCTCAGGCTGATACTCCTTGCCTGAAAGATTGAGACGGGAGAATTGTTACTTCAAACTGGTGCTGTATACCTGAAGGATTGAGACTGGTCCATTGCGTGTCAGAAATAGTGTATAAGGGTTCTGTCATTATGAGTAAAAAATTAGGGTTTGACTATTAGAGTAGGAGTTGTAGTTCATAGTAAGTAGTGTAGAGTGATGGGTTATAGAAAGCATGTATTGAGAAATGATAGAAGGACAGATGGAGTGGCTTTTAGATGAAGGAGTGCTTTTGGAGAGGGGCTGGGGTTGCTGCTGTAGATGGTTCTCAAGGAGGAGTGAAGCTGGCTTGGGAACACCGCTCTTCAAGGTGAGGCTGTCTGGGAGAAGGGAAGGGAAGTATAGACAACCTTGGTATCTATGCCACCTCCGCTTGTGTTGCTTTAGCTTGGGAATTGGGGGCTGGCTTAGGGAGGGGTTGAGCAAGTTCCTTTGGACTTCAGACTTTGCAAAAAGGTGTTAATGGATGTTTCTGTCTGGATTCATCAATAAAGCTGCTTTTGTTTCAAATGAGTGATTTTTTTGAGCACAGGACTGACTCTAGATCTGACATTACAACTTCAGGCTGATGCCCCTTGCCTGAGAGACTGAGACTGTCCCATTGTGACCTCAGTCTGTGCCTCCTTACCTGAAGGATTGAGGCAGGACTGTTGTGATCTCACCCTGAGGTTCCTTGCCTGAAAGACTGAGATGGGTCTATTATGGCTTCAGGCTCATGCTCTTTACCTGAAGCATTGAGAGTGACCCATTGTGACTTCAGTCTGATGCTGCTTGCCTGATAGATTGAGACGGGACTATTGTGACTTAAGGCTGGTGCTCCTTACCTGCAGGAATGAGATGAGACTATTGTCACTTCAGACCTGGAGGATTGAAACTGGTCCATTATGACCTCAGGCTGATGCTCATTGCCTGAGAGATTGAGACTGGCGCAGTGTGACTTCAGGCTGATGCTCTTTGCCTGAGCAACTGTCATATTGCGACCTCAGGCTGATGCTCCTTTCCTGAAAGACTGAGAATGGCTCATTGTGACCTCAGGCTGATTCTTGTTACCTGAGAGATTGATACGGGCCCATTGTGACTTCAGGTTGGTCCTCCTTACCTGAATGAATGAGACTGGCCCATTACGATCTCAGACTGATGCTCCTTATCTGCAGGACTGACACTAACTCCTTGTGACTTCAGGCAGATGTTATTTACCTGAAGGATTGAGCCTGGGCCATAGCAACCTGAGGGTTATGATCCTTGCCTGAAGCATTGAGACTGTCCCATTGTCATCTCAGCCTGAGGCACCTTTCCTGAAAGATTGTGACAGGACTATTATGAGTTCATCATCATCATCAAACCTTTATTGCAGTCAACAGACCTCCAGGCAAAAAAAAAAAATTAAAAATTAAAAACAGATCAAAACAGTTACAACCAGTTTGACATAGCAATGACATATTGAGCATAAATATGCAAAGTCTGTATAATTAAAAATAATACATTCAGTTAGGAGCATATCTTTCCCTTGTTGTGCAAAACAGATACTGTACGCTATAAAATGAACTAGGACGAGTTCAGGCTGGGGCTCTTTACCTGAAGGACTGAGACAGGACTACTGTGATCCTTACCAGAAGCACTGAGACTGTCCTATTGTGATCTCAGAATCATAGAATCATAGTTTAAACAGAGATCTGAAACAGGACGTGAAATCTGAACTGAGGACAGAATTAAGAGAAATCAAACTATCTCTGGAGGAAGTCGCTAAAGAAATGAGTCAAGTTACCACAAGAATTGACAAATTGGAAGAAAGCTCTCAGATATTAGAAGAAAAATCTCCTTTTTAAATTCAACAACAGGAAATGCAACTGGATGCTAAAGCATTGGATGATTTAAAGCAAAGGGAAAACTCATTGAAAATAAGAGGACTAAAAGAAATCCAACATGAAAACCTCTATGAATATCACTATTTAGGGAAATTTAAGAAAGATGTCTGTTTACAAGAAACCCACATAAGGCAAAAGGATATTAGATTATTAAAGACATTAGGGAATCAACAAAAAAGAAAAAGGGGATTGTGATGTATGTAAAAGAGACTATTACAGCAAAGGAAATGTTCAGTGATGTAAATGGCCATTATCTTGGGGTTGAAGTGAACCTCCGGGGCAAAAAAGTATTATTGGTTGGAATATACGGCCCCCAGGGAAAAAAGATAATTCTTTTCAATTAATATATAATTTTATGACAGACTTAGATTACAGAGAAATAATAATGAAGGGGGACTGGGACACTGTTATTAACCCTTTACTGGTTAAGCCAGGAAAAAGGACCAAGGAAAGCTCCCCAAGTCCTTTTTTAAACTGATGGAAAATCAAAAACTAGTAGATGTTTGGAGACATCTCTATCGGGGGCAAAGATTACACCTTTTTTTCTGACAGACATAAGACTTTTTCTGGGATTGACCTTTTTTTAGCTACTAAAACATTAGCTGTGCAAATTTTGGAAATGGAAATTTTACCAAAACTTTTGTCAGATCACAGTCCTATAACCATGAAAGTTAAGAAATCTAAAATGTCATTTAATTGGTCACTGAATGAAAAACTATTACAGTTTCCTAAAAATGTAGAGAAAGCAAAACAGACTCTTAAATGATATTTTGAAGAAAATGTGAAAATACACTGATCATATAATAAATTGGGAAGCATTGAAAGCCATGTTAAGAGGTTTTTTAATAAAACTTAATGTGGAATACAAGAGAAAAAGCCAAGAAAAGACTCAGGAAATTCAAGAAGAGCTGAAGGAGAAGAGGATCTCCAAAAATACCCAACGGATGTAAAGACAAATAAAGAGATTAAACTCCTACAAAAACAACTCTCTATTATGCTAAATGAAGAGATGGAGAACAAGCTTAAATATCTCAGATTAAATAATTTCCAACAGTCTAATAAACCGGGGAAGCGGTTATCTTATTAACTTAGGGAAAAGAAAGGAAGGAAGATGATAATGGAGATTCAAGTTGGTAAGAGGATGGTCACAGAACAAAGCAAAATAAAAAAAGGCCTTTCATAAATTTTATGGGAAATTGTATAACCAAGAGGAGGAAGATTTGGACAAGATGAATTCCTATTTACAAAACACTGAATGACCCCAAAAAACTACAGAACAAAGAAACCCTTTGAACCAACCAATAACCGCGACCAAAGTCCTAAACGCTATTAAATGCAGTAAATCAGGCAGTGCTCCTGGTCCGGAGGGTTTCCCTGCCTTGGACTATAAGCCATTTCAGTTAGAACTAATTGATCCACTAAGAAACATGATGAACAGTATAAGAGAAGACACCGTTCCACCAACCTGGAAAGAGGCGGTAATTTCCTTGATACCAAAGACGAAAGAGACCCAACACAACTAAAGAATTATAGGCCGATTTCTCTACTCAATAATGACTATAAGCTGTATGCAAGTATCTTGGCAGAGAGAATTAAGGAAATAGTACCATTAGTGATACATAGAGATCAGAGGGTTCATCCCCAAAAGATATATTAAAAATAACATTAGGCATTTTGGAGATTTGATTGAGTATCACAAAATTAATATTGATAAGAAATTGGCTGCCTCTTTTGATACTGAAAAGGCTTTTGATAACGTTTCATGGAATTTGTTATTTGGTGTCATGCAAAAGTTGGAATTGGGGGATAGGATTTTAAGTTGGGTACAAGCCATATATCAAAAGCAACATGGAAGACTTAATGTGAATGGAGAGAGATCTGAAATGATAAACATCTACAAAGGTACCAGGAAGGGATGCCCTTTGTCCCTTTGCTTTTTGTGATGATTATGGAAGTGCTGCTACAAAATGTAAGAAATAACTTGAAGATTAAGGGAATAAAGATTAAAGGAACTGAACACAAAACCCGGGAATTTGCGGATGAATTTATGGTAACTATTGGTGATCCCATTAATGACTCTAAAGCACTAAGAAAGGTATTCAAGGATTTTGAATTAATTTCGGGACTGAAATTAAATAAAGATAAAACGACGATACTAACAAAAAATATGATGATATCAGAAATAAAAGAGTTAGAATCAATTACAGGTTTTAACTCAAGTAAAAGAACTAAATATCTAGGAATTTGGGTCTCAAGTAAGAACTCTGATTTATTCCCGAATAACTATGAAAGATTGTGGTCCAGTGTTAAAAAGGATTTAGACAACTGGAAAACCTTGTATCTATCACTGTTGGGAAGAATTGCTGTGGTCAAAATGAATATATTGCCAATATTAATTTCTTTATTTCAATCTATCCCAATTATTGTAAATGAAAAGCCATTTGTAGAATGGCAAAAGGGCTTGTCTAAGGTTATCTGGAAGGGTAAGAAGGCAAGAGTGAAAATGAAATACCTTCAGGGTTCAAGAGAGAGACTTGCCATGACAAATCTCAAAGTATATTACTATGCGGCCTGTCTCTCGTGGTTAAAAGATTGGATCATTCCAAAAGAGGAGGATTTATTAAATCTGGGAAGTGTGAATTTGAGATTTGTCTGTCATGCCTACCTATTTTATGACAAAGATAAAGTAAACCTGGACTTTAATAATCACATTGTGAGACATGCTCTACTCAGAACTTGGAAAAAATACCAAAAACTAATATGCCCTAAAATCCCCTTTTGGGCATCTGCCCATGAAGCCCTTTTTTAAATATAACCCTAAGAAAAAGAGTTGGGTTATCTATGAAGATTTGATGGTGATAAATAATAATGGATATGAGATAAAGACATGGGGAAACCTTACTGAAGAAGGGTATCAAATATCGTGGTTCTTTTACAGACAGCTAAGGGAACGGTTTCTTATGGACAAAAACAGTATGAGATTGGTAAAGTAGATTCTGAGTTAGAGCGGGAGTTAATGCTAAATAAAGATGCCTTGTTGTCAAGACTGTATAAATGTATTCTTAAAATGTATATGGAAGAAGAAGTTGTCAAAGACAATATGATTAAGTGGTCCCAAAACTTTGGTTTTTCTATTGGACCAATGGGAATATAGGTGGATAAAGCGACTGAAATGTATCTGTAGCCAGAACCTTAGAGAAAACTATTGTAAAGTCTACTTCTGATGGTACCTAACTCCCCTTAAGATCAGCAAAATGTATACTAATTGTACCAACCTGTATTGGAAATGTGGGAAAGAGGAAGGCTCAATCTATTGCATGCGGTGGACTTGTCGGGAAGCATGGAAACCTTGGAAATCAATCTTCTTTGAAGTCAAGAAAATAACTGCCATAACTCTGAAGTCTTTTTGTTAAATATAATTGATCTTGATTTAGAGAGTAAATATGGTAAAATATTATTTTATATGTTATCAGCAGCAAGAATAGTCTATGCCCAGAAATGGAAGCTGAAAGAAATCCCTACTAAAGAGGACTGGATGCTCAAGTTATTAGACACGATGGAGATGGACAAGCTCTCGAGAGAAATCAGGAATGGATCCAAGGATGTATATAAAGAAGACTGGAATGACATTATGCTCTTTCTCCAAAAAGAATGGGGGAAATGCTGCTCTGGGTATAGATTACGTTGAAGTGGAAGTGAAGGTTTTGCTTCTCAGGGTGATAACAGCTGACAGAATGTATATGCGTATATATGTTAACTCTAATACTGTAATATGTAATTTAGAGAGGACTCGCTATGATAATTATACATATGAAATGAAGATGACGGGGGAAATGTAATTGTGGGAACAAGCATAATTAGAACGTCTATTAGTATTGTTTAATAGATAATTTAAACTAGAAAATGACGGGAAACAGAGATAGTCTGACAGTAAGGAAGTAATGTTTGAGAACATAAACATGACAGATAGTAGTTTTGTGTTATTATGGATGATCATCAAATGTTGTTTTATGTTTTTATATTTTTTAAAATGTAATAAACATTATATATATATATATATATATCTCCCTGTGTGGAAATGAAGACTGACATTTTTAAGAGGCTATTCCCAGATCATTGGGAACTGAGAGAAATATTCTTTTCCACTTCCTTGGAGAGACAGGATGAAGAAGATGTAATTTAGCCTCCTTGTTTCTAGCCAGATGGAGGATGCAGAGTAGAGAGTGATTCCCCTGCAATCTTTGCCAGTTGAAGCAACAAATCCATTAAGCCTTGCAATTAGAACATTAGCAATCAATCTAATACTTAGACCAAAGGCCATTTGCTTACAAAATGTTAGAAATGCAATACAGCTGTAAGAACAGCATAATTAAAGTACAACACAAGTAAATTACATAATAATCTTGCATGTAAAAGGTTTAAAATTCAATTTGGTTAAAATATAGACAACAAAACTCTAACTAAATGAGGGCTTCCTCAAAGCAATCAACAGCAATATCGGCAATATATCTAGCCCCAATCTTCATTGCTGCCAGGAAGAAAGAAGGAACCTTAAGAGTTAAAATCAGACAGGAAATTAAAGAGAAAAACCCTTTCTGAAAGAATAGAAGAATCCAAAGGAGGCAGAATAGATTCATGCAAAATTGCTTCTCCTTCTTTGTCTTCACAGCTAGCGCTCATTGACTCCATTATTGCACTGTTGCCGGATGCTCTAGCTTTCTTTAAGCCGCGTGTTTTGTCTCTCCGCTTACGGTACGCCGTTTCTGGCTTCGTTTGTGAGTCGTTTCTGAGCATCCAGGAGACTAGGAGTGGTTTGGATGCAGTTTAGAAGTAGTTTAGTTGTCATTAAGCACAAAGCCTTGAAGTGTTTGTGTAATGACTGGGCTCCAGTCAATGGAGGTCTCCTTCAGGCAGAAAAGGGAGGTTTGTGCAAATGCAGAATGACATCACTGCTATGAAAGGCTTCCTTGACCAATCAGAGAGCAAGATAAAGGTTCTTCTGGAAGCTTCCGTGAGAAGGAGATATAAGGCCTGAGAGACCAAGAGACAGTTGGGGGAATTGTGTCGGTTGGAGATCGAGAGAGAGAGAGTTAAAGAGCGGATCTTAGAAGTTAGTCTCAGAATTGGACGCTTAGGTTTACTTATTATTACTTATTTAATAGCTTGTGTGAATTGAATATTATATACTTACAAATATTGTACCTGCAAGATTCTTAATATCTTCTATCACTTATATTATAGTTATATTTTGTTGTTTATAATAAATACCTCCTTGGAGTATCTACTACTCGACGCTCCTTTTACACCTGTCTTGGCTCAGTTGATGCTTGGGAAGATGAGTAAAGAAGTAGAAATAAGGTTCTATAACTGGTCCCAGTGTAGGTTAAGGGAAACCCTTCTATAATTCACTGGATGATGGCAGCATGATTTAAGGAATTTAAGGGTCTCCTGGGCTAGGAGCCATCATGTCTAAATGTCTAATTAACAATTTTTTAATTTTTATTTATTTATTTATAAAACACATATACCAAAAACATAACATACATATATACACAAAATACAAAACACAATAACATAACAAAAAAGACATCAACAACAAAATGAAAAGACATAATAGCTTTCCATTATCTATTAATCGTTTTCTAGATTCTAAACCAAAACTTACATTAATTATTTTATACTTCCTAGGTGGTCTTTACCACTCTTATTTGTTTATATCCATTTGTTTCCTCTCATCTGGTGTGTATTTATCTTAAGTGTCCTTTTGACAAAAGAAGTAAGTAAAGAAATAAAAAGAAAATAAAAGAGTCCGCAGCCTGCAAATTCCTCTTTACTATCTATCAGTGTGAAATTTTATCTATAACATAATTACCTATATTAGGATAAGTTAATATTCATTGCCTTTCTAACATTTCTGTCATATTTACATACTTATTTATTTTTCTCCATATATTTTTCTACACATAGCCATTCTTTTTCCCTTTCGTTTCTTTTTCGGCATTCTTTAGTCGAGTGGTTAGAATATCCATTTCCATTGCTTCGAGCAATTTATAAAGCCATTCCTCTTTTGTAGGTATTGTAGGTTTTTTCCATTGTTTGGCATATATGATTCTTGCTGATGTCACCATGTATAAAATTATTCTTCTATATCTCTTTTCTATATCTTTATCTGTTATTATGGTTGTCATATTTAAAAGGTAGAGGAGAGGGTCATAAGGGATTGAGATTTGAAGCATTTCCGACATCACAGCATTGATTTCTTTCCAATATTGACAGGCATATTTGCAATTCCACCACATATGAAAAAAGTTGGCATCGGGTTTCTGACATTTCCAGCATCTTGCGTTTCCTATCTTATATATCAAATTCAGCTTATTCGGTGACATGTACCAATGATGAAACATCTTCAAAAATTTTCTTTGTAGCTTTGGCACAGTGTATATTTGTTGCTATCCCAAAAGGTCTTTCCCCATTTTTCCAACTCTATGGGTTTACCAATTTCTATTACCCATTTT
>NW_024802962.1:30548-33368 GCF_019175285.1 Sceloporus undulatus
AAAAAGTTCAATTTAAAACAAATTAAGATTAAAATGTTGAAGTTTTGTTCTTCCAGGCAGCAGAGCCCAGCTCCTCCATGACCTCCTTCTTGATCAGAGGAGGGGGATGAAGGGAAGACCGTGGCCACAATTACTTGGGAGGGGGTCCCTTAATGCCACGAACCAAGACCCCTCTTGGGAAGAAAGCATCCTTTGAGCCCCTTCGTCCTTCCTCCCATGGCCCCCATTCCCTCCTCCGACTCTCTCCTTCCTGACCCCCCCCCCCCCAGGCCTGCCCCCCACAACTGCCATTCCTCTACTTGAAATGGGAACTGGGGACTTTTCTTCTCTCCCTCCAAACTCCAGGCCTTTCCCTGCCCCCTCCTGCCCTTTGGAGGACGGAGTGGAGGACTGGAGTCCTTCCAGGGGGGACCTTAATCATGCAGACCCCCTGCTCCTCCCCTCAGGCCCTTTCACTAAGAGCATCCATTAAAGAGCATTAAAGAACCATAGAGTTACAGGAGAGTTGGAATAGACCACATGGCAAATGGCAATGGAGGACAGAAGGTGACAATGCCTAGGAAACTCCTCTGAGTCCCAGCCATAGTAACTCCTCGTAGTAAATAGTCCAGGGGGCTGAGGGGGTGTCCTCTCCCAAAGTGGGGCAGTAAAGACTAGTTCCCATGGGACTGTGGGCCCCCATTACCTCTTAGCAAATCTATGGAATACGCTGCCTCCAAGAGCATTGGAGGAGTCTTTGGCTGGATGGCCATCTCTTCGGAGGACTTGGAGGGCAGATTGGGGCTGACTGTTTGGCCCTTGGGGCTCCCTTCCAGCTCTAGGAGCCTATGAAGCCTACCTTACAAAATGGCTGTTGGAGCAGAAAAAGGTTGCCAAAACACAAAATGGCCACTAGAACACAAAATGGCTGCCAAAACACAAAATGGCCACTGGAACACAAAAAGGTTGCCAAAAACACAAAATGGCCACTGGAACACAAAAAGGTTGCCAAAACACAAAATGGCCACTGGAACACAAAATGGCTGCCAAAACACAAAATGGCTACTGGAACAAAAAATGGCTGCCAGAACACAAAATGGCTGTCTATTCCTCAGCGCTTGGCAGTTGTCAGTTTGAGGCCTTCAGGGAGGGAGAGAGAGAGAGAGACTGAGGGGAAGAGAGGAAGGAAGTCCTGGAGGAAGGGGGTCTTGGGAGATAGAGAGCCTTCCTGAGATATTTGGGATTCACTTCCGAACAAAGTGGTTTCTGGCCTCATAAAGGATTTGGGGAAAACTGGATCTGAAAGACCGTAGTAGCCTTTTATCTTGCCAATGGGATTTGCAGTGTATTTCCTGGACTTGATCTCCCAGCATCCACATGGCCAGAAAGAGGAGGGGTCCTGGCCTGCAGTTAAGGCCACTCCAATCTGAGGACTACAACTCCCATGTCTTCTTGACCAGAAACATTGGCAATATCTTTCTTTCTTTCTTTCTTTCTTTCTTTCTCCCTATCTGTCTTGTGAGGTGTGATTAAGCCCTGTTAGTGGTGTTACTCCTCTTGTTGTCGTTGTGTGCCTCCAAGTTGTTTCTGATTTATGGCAACCCTAAGAGAAGTCTTTTGCATGTTTTTAATAATAATAATAATAATAATAATAATAATAATAATAATAATAATAATGTTTTTATACTCCTCTATTCAGCTAAAAGGCTTTCAAAGTGTCTTACAAATTATTAATTAGACATTTAGACATTATAGCAACCTTAAGGGAAGCCCTTCGCAAGATTTTCATGGCAAGATTTGTCCAGAAGTGGTTTTGCAAGTGCCTCCCTCTGAGGCTGAGAGTGTGACTTCTTGCCTAAGGTCACTCAATGGGTTTCTGTGGCTAAGAGGGCATTCGAACCCTGGGCTCCAGGGCCATAGTCCAGTGCTCCAGCTACTAAACCACACTGGCTTTTTCTTGAGGCTTTGCCATTTTTTGTGGTGAGGCTCCAAGTCATTGCCGACTTCTGGGGAGCCTCTCCTAGGGTTTTCTTGTCAACGGTTGTTCAGAGGAGGTTTGCCATTGCCTTCCCTGAGGCTGAGAGAGTGTGACTTCTTGCCCAAGGGACCCAGCTGGTTTCATGGAGGAGTCGGGCACTGGACCATGGCCTCCAGAGTTGTAACCGAACAATCAAACCACTGGACCACACTGCCTCCCGTTCCCATGTACAACCTGTGAAATAACTGCGGACTTTTTTCTGTTCTTCATGTGTGTCTTCAAGTCGTTTCCAACTTATGGCGACCCTGAGGCAACCTTATCATGGGGTTTCCTTGGTATGTTTCTTCAGAGAGGGGTTGCCATTACCATCCTCTGAGGCTGAGAGAGTGTGACTTGACAAGGTTCACCTAAGTCCAAAACACACTGCAGCAATAATCCAATCTGATACCGCTTTAACTGCCCTGGCTCAGTGATCAAGAATTCTGGGAAATGTAGTTTTGTGAGACATTGAGCCTTCTCTGTCAGAGGGCTATGGTGCCACAATAAACTCCAATTCCCAGGATTCCCTAGCATTGGGCCAGGGCAGTTAAAGTGCTCTCAGACTGCACTATTGCTGCCATGTGTTTTAGACCTTACTTGGCCGCAAACTGTCCATAGCCTGCAATTCATCTCCTAATTCTGTTGGCAGTCCCTCCCTCCCAACACTTTCCCATTTCCCCTCAAAACCAGCGCAAAGCTGGCAGATGGAAAGAGGTTTTAAAGCAACATTTAAATCTGCATTATTTGTTTTTAAAAGAGTAAATGTCCCAAATGCTATTATCAGTTTTGTAGCTATTATTACAGAAAGACATAGATTGCAAACT
>NW_024802962.1:33468-41134 GCF_019175285.1 Sceloporus undulatus
AACCAGAGCAAAGCTGGCAGATGGAAAGAGGTTTTAAAGCAACATTTAAATCTGCATTATTTGTTTTTAAAAGAGTAAATGTCCCAAATGCTATTATCAGTTTTGTAGCTATTATTACAGAAAGACATAGATTGCAAACTCCTCAAGTACCTTTATTTTCTGGAGTGAGATGGGCTTTTCCAACTGACTCTCTGTGATGATCTCCGGTGGTCCAAGCAACCAAACCGCAGCCCTGTAATAATAATAATAATAACAACAATAATATTAATAATATATTTTTACCCCCTCTTCAGCTAAAAGGCTATCAGAGTGGCTTACAAATTGTTAGACATTTAGACATTATGGCTCATAGCTCATCAGACCCTTAAATTACTTAAATCACGCTGCCTCCATTCAGTGAATTATAAAAGGACTTCCCTTAACCTACACTGGGACCAGTTAAGGAACCTTATTTGTACTTCTTCTCAGGCATCAACCGATCCAAAACAGGTGTAAAAGGAGCATCGAGTAGTAGATACCCCAAGGAGATAGTGACTATAAATAACAAAATATAACTAAAATATAAGTCACACAAGATATTAAGACTCTTGCAGGTACAATATTTGTAAGTATATAATGTTCAATTCATACAAGCTATTAAAGAAACAAATAAACCTAAGCGTCCGTTTCTGAGACTAACTTCCAAGATCCACTCTTTAACTCTCTCTCTCGATCTCCAACCGACACAATTCCTCCAACTGTCTCTTGGTCTCTCAGGCCTTATATCTCCTTCTCACAGAAGCTTCCAGAAGAACCTTTATCTTGCTCTCTGATTGGTCAAGTGAGCCTTCCATAGCAGTGATGTCATTCTGCATTTGCATAAACCTCCCTTTTCTGCCTGAAGAAGACCTCCATTGACTGGAGCCCAGTCATTACACTTTCCCAAGGCAAGGCTTTCACCTATTTCCCAATGTTGTTCTTGGTGTCTGCCTTCTAGTTGTTTCCAGGTCTTATGGTGACCTTATGAGAGTCTCTGAAGGGGTTTTCTTGGCAGGTTCCTTCAGAGTGGGTTTCCATGGCCATCCTCTGAGGCTGAGAGAGTGTGACTTGCCCAAGGCTTCAGTTCTTTTGGAAGCCTTTTGGCTTTATCTTCTAGAAGGCAGCTGTGGTGTTGCTTCTTGCATTGAAGAATGAGAGGAACCTTGTGGCATCCAAAAGGCTAACATTCTCTGGAGTTATGTCTGATAATATGTATATATAGGATTGCAATACATGCTCATTTATTAAAAGGTTTATAGTGCACCCCATATCATAGAATCTCATAGATATGTCCCTTAATAGCAGTTAACCACATTAAACAGTATATAAAACAAAAACATGAAACAAGCTAGAGAAGAGGCCTCCAGGCTGCACCTGGCCCTTTTGTGTTGGCGGCTGCAGTGGAGCTGCAACCGCGAGGAGGCTAAGCCTCAGACTCCTCTCCGCCGCCGCCTCTGCCTCTGCGCGAGGGCTGGGTGCTGGCTGGAGGCTTCTTGGCCTCCAACACCCGAACCTGGCCCTTTTGTGCCGGCAGTGGCTGCGAGGAGGCTGAGGAGGCCTCTGGTGTTGCTGGTTTACCACCTCAGCCTCCTCGTTGCCAAGGCCAGGGGAAAGGCCAGGTGTTGCTCCTGGAGGCCAAGAGGCTTTCCCCCGGCAGTGTGCTGGCAGTGGAGAGGAGGCCAAGGAGCAGTGCCAAAGGCCTCCTCAGCCTCCTTTCCACCGCCACCATGGCGCAAGGGCCGGGTGGAGGTATTGGTGGAAGCGGGGGCATACAGGTTGAGATGGAGAGGAGGCCTCTGGCACTGCTCCTCCGCCTCCTCTTTGCTGCCACCACTGCAATCACTGCCACTTGCGCAAAAGGGCTGGATGGTGGGCTGGAGGCTTCTTGGCCTCCAACACCCCAAAGCGGCATTTCCCCCAACTTTGGCGGCGAGGAGGGAAAATGTTTGGGGGTGGTGGAGAGGGACTTTTGTCCCCAATGTGGAGCGCGTGGACTTGAGCATATGTGGATTTTGGCATATGTGGGGGGGGGGGGGGTGGAACGGATCCCCCGGGTATACCCGGGGCCCACTATATTCGCAAGCAAAGGAGGGCCAAGAAAGCCCTGGAGAGCCTTGCCTTGGGGTGGCTTTGGATCTCTGGTGCTGCAACAAACTACAAATCCCAGGATTCCCCAGGAAGGAGCCAGGAGTGTTAACACAGTTTTGAACTGGAATATTTCTTCAGTGCAGATACAGCCTGAGCTGGTTGTAAAAGGGTCGAAGTACCCAAGTCTGGGTTTTACCCTCATGGTTTTACTTTCAAAAACTAAGCACTTTGTTTTTCTGTCTAATCTTTATTTCTGTTGTTGTTTCTCTGTTTTTATGTTTGTTTAATTCTTGGTAATATGAGATGGTCTGGTTTGTCAACTTCCTTCATGAGTAAAAATCTCTTAATAAGAAAACTGGGGAGACATTTAAGACCTCCCAAAGGAGCCACATTTGGCCTTTTTTGCGGGACAATCCTCCTCTTAGAAGCCAAAGCCCCATGTTTGTGAAAAAGAAGAATAAGGATTGTGTTAAAACTATCCTCCCCATTTCTGATCCCTTTTAAAACCCACGTTCCCCAGAAGGAGCACAACTGTATGAGACACACAAAAGACACACAAAGAGACACACTTCCTTCCTTTTGGCCCAAGGAGCCTGGCCTCCTTCTGACTCTGGAGCCTCAGGAGAGAAAGAGAGGCCTCTGTTCAACTGAGACTCAGAGAAGGTTCCGGAACATTATTCCCCAAAGTCACAAGAAGCACAAAATGGCCGCCAGAACATAAAATGTGAGTCAGTGGCAGGGGGCGGGGTCTTCTAGCTGCTCTGCCCCCATTGGCCAGCCTCAAAAAGAGGCGGAGCTTCTGCTTCTCTATTTACTTCTTTGCGCGGAAGAGAGAACAGTGTTGCCAATTTTGCGACTTTCACACGAAAACGGGGACTTTTCAGAGCGTTCCGTGTGATTTTCGCGCCTGGCTCTTTTTCAGTGCCTTTTCGGCAACTTTGGCCCTTTCAGCTCCAGACTGAGAAGGCTGCAGAGCAACCAACCTTGGGCTGGAGAAAAAACTCTCTCTCTCTCTAATGACTCCCTCTGAGAGCCAGGAGGGAGCAAGCCCAACCAACCCCAACTGTTTGGAGGAATAGTTCAGCCAATCAGAGAGAGGACAGTGATTATTGCCACTCCCCCCCTCAGGCATTCTCAGGCTCCAGGGGCAAAAGTGCTGGAGAGAGGCAGGGAGTCAGGGATCTTGGCTGGCTTAATCCCAATTGCCTTGCATTTCCAAGTAAGAAATAAGTTTTCAGGCACACAAAGGCAATAGTTGAACATGGTATCATGGCTTGATGTTGTGGACTTCTGTTTGTGCCTGAGAGTGACATTTGAATTTATGAATTCCTGAGCTTGGGCAGAGTGCCCCAAGCCTACCTCTCAGGGTCGTTGTTGTACTGTGAGGTGGACCATTTGGGTTGTGTGATGTGAATGTGATGTCCCTGTGTGTGTGTGTGTGTGTGTGTGTTAGTGATTAAATATGCCTCTGAGCATGGGCAGAGCACCTGGTAAGTTGACACCCCTGCTGCCCTGTCTTCCCAGAATTTTGTTTTGTGGCTCTCTTTTTTGTTCTCTTTTCCATTGCCATCCATACTGCAGAAATAATCCAGTTTGGCACTGCTTTTAACTGCAAGGCTCCCTGCAATGATGGGATTCTGGGCACAACAAACCACCAAGCCCAGAATTTCATGCATGGAGCCCTGGCTGCCAGTAAAAGCAGTGTCTCAACATGTCACAACAAACTACAATTCCCAGGATTCCCTGGTTGAACAAGGGAATTGCCTCCACGCTTCCAGATCACAGCCCCAGAGAACAAGTCTACAGTATATCAGCGGTGCCAATTTAAGTCCACTTCTTCAGCTGCATTTGGATTTAATAATGATAATAATAATAATAATAATAATAATAATAATAATAATAATGGTGATGATGATGATAGAGAGATAGATCTTGTAGCACTTTTGAGTCTCACTGAAAGAAAAGTTGGCAGCATGAGCTTTCCTAGACTTAAGCGTATTTCCTCAGATGCATGGGAATTGTAGTTCATTGTGGCACCAGAGCTCTTTCTCACAAAACTACAATTCCCAGGGTTCCCTAGCACTCAGCCAGGGCAGTTAAAGTGGTTTCAAATTGGATTATTTCTGCAATATGGATTGGACCTTGAGCATTTTTAATAACGAAGGTCCAAAACACTGCAGAAATAATCCAGTTTGTGACCGCTTTAACTCTTCTGGCTCAGTGCTAGGGAATCCTGGGAACTGTAGTTCATTGTAGCACCAGAGCTCTTTCTCACAAAACTACACTTCCCAGGGTTCCCTAGCACTGAGCCAGGGCAGTTAAAGCAGTCTCAAACGGGATTATTTCTGCAGTGTGTCTTGGAACTACCTTTCAGGCTGCATCTTCACTCCAGACTCCGCGACCAATCCAGTTTCATACCGTTTTTACTGCCATGGCCCAGTGCTATGAAATCCTGGGAATTGTAGTTTGCTGTCACACCAGAGTTTGCTGAGAGAGAAGGTTAGATGTCTCAGAAAACTAGAATTCCCAGGATTCCCTAGCACTGAGCTATGGCAATTAAAAGGGTGTCAAACTGGATTTATTTCTGCAGTGCGGTTGCAGCCAAACACATTTCTATTTGGCACAAAGCTTCCTGGACCCCCTTGATGTCAAAATAAAGATCTTAAAAGGACTGAAAGATTCTTTGTTTGGTTCAGTTGTGATTTTGGGAGTTGAAATAAGTTACCATTATTTTTATTCAATTATGTTTACGTTTATTTGCAAAACATCCGCCATTTTAACATTATGGGAATTTTCTGGGAATTGTGACTGAATATTCCGTGTGATCTGGGGGGATTCAGCGGGTTTTGGACAAACATTTCCGGGAATTATCTTCGAGGCTTGTTGGCAACACTGATATATATATATATATATATACACACACACACACACACACTCTCTCTCTCTCTCTCTTCTACTTGGGTAGAATTTAAACATAATCAAATGCATGGAGAAATATGCGCATGTATGCATCCCCCCCGTTCTGCTCAACATCAGCATGTATATATAATTATAATTGTGTATATGTTTACTTCCAGTCATAACAGCATAACTGCCCTGAGATTACAGTAATTGGAATGTTTATGCTTTGTGATGTTTTTATGATAGGTATTTTACACATGATTGACTCCTGAGGACACTCTGAGGGCTGCCATTGGCTGGAATCCCAGTCCCTGCCACCATCCAAGTCCCTGATTGGCTGCAGTCCTAGTCCCTCCCACCATCACTGGCCCTGATTGGCTGGAATCCCCATCCCTCCCACCATCCCTGGCCATTTTGTGTTCCAGTGGCCATTTTGTGTTCTGCTTGTGACTGTGGGTTATAATGTTCCGGAACCTTCTCTGAGGCCTCAGTTAAACAGAGGCTTCTCTTTCTCTCCTGAGGCTCCAGAGTCAGAAGGAGGCCAGGCTCCTGGGGCCAAAAGGAAGGAAGTGTGTGTCTTTTCTGAGAGGGTTTTCTTATTACACAGCTCTGCTCCTTCTGGGGAACATGGGTTTTATTGTATTCTATGGATATTTTTTGGATGGGAGGGATAGGGTTAGGGTTTGGGAGATAATGAAACATGTTTTTATTGTATTGTATGCATATTTTTTATTGTAAGCTGCTAAAAGGTGGCCATTCTTGTGTAGTAATTGTCTTGTGATTAACTCCCACAACAACGTTGTAAGGTAGGCTTCATAGGCTCCTAGGCTGGAAGGGAGCCCCAAGGGCCAGTGAGTCCCATTCTGCCCTCCAAGTCCTCCAAAGAGATGGCCATCCAGCCAGAGATGCTCCAATGCTCTTGGAGGTAGCGTATCCCATAGATTTGCCAGGTGGTCATGGGGCCCACAGTCCCATGGGAATCGGTCCTTACCCCCCACTTTGGGAAAGGAGACCCCCTCAGCCCCTGGACTATTTACTATCAGGAGTTACTATGGCTGGGACTCAGAGTACTAGTTTCCTAGGCATTGTCCCCTTCTGCCCTCCATGACCGTTGGCCCTGACCTCTTCCCCATTGCCTTCCCTCCCTCAGCCCTGTGGACCTCCTCCTCCTTCGAACTCAGAGCAACCCTTCTCTACAGCTGAGGAGATGGCCTCTGACCCAGGGAAGCTCTGGCCATAAAGGACTGCAGAAGAGGCCTTTCTGGGGCTGCAGGAATCAGGGTCTTTGTACTGAAGGTAGGCCTTTATTGCTGGAGCTCAAAGAGGACCTTTGTTTAAATGTTTCAGTCCAGGATTGTATGGAAGGGTTGCAGCTGAGAGACTGAGCCCATGCTTTGCAGGAATAAAGCCCCAAATTCAGTCTCTAGCAGCATTGTCTTCCCAGAAAGTGGAAGTGATATTTCCAGACCCCAGACACACAGTCCTTTGTGTGGGGACTCTGTGTGTACATGTTGTTTACTAGAGCTTTGTGAGGTATTAAATTCACTGGGTTTATATAATGAATTTACATAGGTCTTCACATCCCAAAAATAAACATAAACCAGGATGCAATCTTCACTCATAAAGCTATACAGAAGAAGCAATGGAAATCTAGAATAAATTTAGATAGCTAAAAGAAAGGAATTTTGAACCAGCAAACAAGACAGGAAGATGGCATGCCAATAAAATAAGGAAGTTAAAAGAACAAAATATCACTAGGGGAAAAAATAAAGATTCAACATTAACATATGGCCAAAATAAAATTAAGAAAATTCTATGCTAAATTGTATAAAGGATCTCAAACGTCTAGAGCCAAAATAGAGGAGTTTTTGGAAAAAGCTAACTTAAAGCCACTTTCAGACCAACAAAGAAATAGATTAAATGGACCGATAATAACAGCAGAAATCATCGAAGTAATAACAAAAAGTTAAAAAAAGGGGAAACACCAGGACTGATGGCTTCACTGCCAGCTATTATAAAGTATTTGAGGATCAATTGTTAACACCACTCAAATTAACGATAAATGCCATCAAAGAAAACCATTATCCTGAAATATGGAAACAAGCTAATATAACTTTGCTGTTAAAAGAAGATAAAGGTAAAGAGTTATAGGCTAATTTCCTTATTAGATATGGGTTATAAATTATTTTCTATGATTTTGGCCGATAGACTCAAAAAAGTTCTTAAAGACTGGATTCAAAAGGACCAGTCGGGATTTCTTCCTCACAGACAACTCAGTGATAACATAGGAAACATCTTAAATGTAATTGAATATTTTGAAAGGCACAATGGAAAAAAACTTGTACTTATATTTGGTGATTTAGAAAAGGCCTTCGATAACATAGGATGGGATATGTTATTTGCGACACTTGAAAAAATGGAAATAAGAGCTTCTTATTAAAGATGAATAAAGGCAATGTATAAAGATCAAAGAGCCAAACTAATAGTTAACTGTAAAGAAACAGAAGAATTTAAGATTTCTAAAGGTAAATGGCAAGCTTTCCCACTTTCACCCCTTTTGTTCATTCTGATCCTTGAAGCACTGAATAATAGGATAAGATTAGAAAATAAGGTCAATGGAATAAAAATTAAAAACAACTGAGTTTAAAATGAGAGTCTT
>NW_024802963.1:0-39564 GCF_019175285.1 Sceloporus undulatus
CACGAAATCGCGGCTTTTCCCCATTAGCGCCTATGGCCTTTTCGGCTTACGAAGGATTTCGGGTTACGAACGCGGCGGCGGAACGAATTAAATTCGTAACCCGGGGTACCACTGTACTTGTATGAAGCTCCTGAATACTGTAATTGCAAAACATCTCACATGCATCTAGGCAGCTCATCCTGATTATACCCATATATGAGTCCCTATATCAGGAGAAAAGCAGAATAATAATAAACATAACAACAATAAAACAACAACAATAATGTCTGTGTAGGTCTCTATCTGATTCTGTTTTTACATTTGTGTGATTGAACTTTCTTAGAATATGAAACAGTATCTTAAAACATATCAACATTGATCATTCTGGGTGACAGTGACAAAAGTTAAGGTATGGTTCTGTAAACCATCCTAGCGCATAAAACTTTTAACGTAATATTATCTTAATGTCAGGAAGAACCTTCATTTCATGACTTTTCTGTTTCAAAGAAGACACTGGCATTCAGTCTCTGCCACCTCAAAGTCCCAGTGGAAACTGGTGGGCCCAATGTCAGTGGGATAGTGAATCCATTCCAGATGTTAGGCTTGAGATTTTAGACTGAATAAGCTTAGCACTTTGGATAATTCCTTCAGAGTGTGGACTCTAAGGCAGAATGCATACACTGCTGCCCCACTGATAAGGGGGAGCCATCAACCTGCCTTGTAAATGCCTTTAAAGATATTTGATCCCTTACAGTTGGTTGTGGTTCTTGCAGAGGTTTAGCAGAAGTGCTGCTTCTGAACCTGTGTTGTTGCTTGCAATTCAAAAGTAGCAGACTTTTGCCTTGCTGTGACAGAAAAGCAAAGGGCTGTTCTGTTTGATTTGGAGAGGTACTTACAGCCTAGTTGCCAAACACATGCCTACAGAAGGCCTTAAATAAATTCAGTCACTGTACTCTCTCAGGTGACGGGCTGGGAAAGAAGTCTGCCTGCTGAGAGCTTGGAAAACCATCGCTAATCAAAACTGAGATCGCAGAGATTCATATATCAGGTGCCTACTGCAGTGTAAGGCAGCCTCTCAGTGTACAGTCCGCCTTAGTATGTGCTCAGTTCAAGTATGTGCTCAGTTCAATGTGAGTTGTGCTTTGCTTTGCTTTTCATAGCAGCACACAGCTTTTCTATCACAGAGTACTTGTCCCATTATAGTTTATGACTTTCTTTCATGACAGTACTTGCCTGAAAGGGCTTTTCCTAGACTGATATGAAACATGATCAAGGCAACACAGGAAGCCTTTTTGTGTGTGCGGTACAGCAAAGAGGAAAGCCAGATCAGTATTTCAGATTTGTTCACTACAGCTGCATATTTCTGCTGCTGCTGCTGCTTAATAGGTTTGCAGTTAGCATACAAGGAAGACTGCTCCATAATTCACCTCAGTTGACCTCAGAGTGGCTAACTGTGTCACCACAATCTTACTTCTTGTGGAGAAACTTACTGTTGAAGACCGCAGACAAAACTTCAACCTCTGTATCCCAATTTTGCTGGGAAAAGGAGGGTGAGAATTAGGAAGGCAGGACACTTTTCTGGATTACAGTATTATAGGGAAGCAGAAAACAAGGATACAGTATTAAAAAGGAACAAAAAGAAAGAGGAGTCAAAGAAATTTAGGTAGAGTATAGTATTTTGTATGTAAAATAAAATATGGACGCTACAAAGATAGCTGCTCCTCCTAGTTCATGGGTGATCCATTCCGGACCCCCCCTGTGAGTTAGGAGATTCACAGATAATCAAGCCCCATTGAAATGAATGGGGTGTGCTGCCAGTGCACGCCCCATTCAACTCAATGGCATGGTGCCCCTCCACGGATCGTCAAGTCTGCAGATTTCAAGTCCACGGACTTGGAGGGGCGACTGTATTTTACAACAATATATTTTAAAGGATAGTGGGATAAATTGATTTCATACTAGAATCAAAAGAATTTTTGGGATATGTGTGAAGAAGGGTTAGCAGATGTATAAATATGAATAATAATTCACTAATTGAATGGTAGAATACAAAATTAAAGTAATTCAGAGTATTTCAGGAAAAATACAGGAAGGTACCAAATTGTATGATTTACATTTTAAAAAGGAAGGACTGTGGGAAGTCCTAAATTTTTTTTTTTATTGATGTTTTCAAAATTTTTAACAAACACAAAAAAAAAAAAACAAGACTCAAAACCAAATACATTTACAGCAACAACACATAAAACTAACACTTACTTAGACAGAGTATACCTCACTCACCTTCATCATTAAACATTTAACATTGATAAAACACATCTAACATATACTATACCTTCCAACTGTCTGAATCTCTATACAGTGTAACAATTTTCCATTGTTTTTATCTTACATGTAGCTCAAATGTTTCCTTCACAAAGTGCACAGTTAGTTCAGTCCTATTTACAGCCATGAATTTCTTGTCATGTAAGTTTTTGAACAATCTTTTACCCTGTAGTTTACCTTAAGTGAATAAATTTGTATGAACAGATTATCAGAAAATGTGAATCATAGAATCATAGAATCATAGAGTTGGAAGAGACCACAGGGGCCATCCAGTCCAAACCCCCGCCATGCAGGAAATCACAATCAAAGCATCCCCGACAGATGGCCATCCAGCCTCTGCTTGAAGACCTCCAAGGAAGGAGACTCCACCACACTCCGAGGGAGTTTGTTCCACTGTCGAACAGCCCTTACTGTCAGGAAGTTCCTCCTAATGTTGAGGTGGAATCTCTTTTCCTGCAGTTTGCATCCATTGTTCCGGGTCCTAGTCTCTGGAGCAGCAGAAAACATGCAGTTCCCAGATAATGAATGCTCTAGCTGCAGAGTTCAGTTCCCAGATCAGAATGAATGCTCTGTTGTTTGTATTATGTTGTTGTCGTTATTTATATACGTGCCAATCAGTGTTGTACATGACACTCCTAGAATGATTTCTGCTGTTGCAGATGAAAAAAAGGGTCCCTCTTTTCCCTAATTGTCTCTTTTTAAAAACTAAAATAAATGTGACAGGCGTAGTAAGTAACCTAAAGTGGCCTATAGGTTATTAATTAAAACACGTTATCTTGTAATGGCACCCCTTAACAAAAGTTAAACCATCTGTTTGTTTTAGAAGCTTTGAAGAAAACTATTAATAAGAAAAACGGTTTTCAGCAATATTGTGAAACTAAACTAAGTGCCCAAAGACATTTAAGCATGAAATGTAAGGTGCAGAACAAAGGAACATGCCATTTGTATCTTTTAAAAAAAACTTTTGCTAGTGGGGACAATAGCAAATATGTGAGCCATTTGTGCACATTAATTACCAAATTTTAATACACACTAATTGTGACATGAAAAAAAGGATAAGGAGCACAAACTTTGAAATTTTATGTGTTTTACCTTGTCTTGCTACAAAGAAATCAGGAAATTGATTTTACATGGACTAATTCTGCTTTTATTTCAGTTGTTATAACCACAAGCCATCGATTTTATTCAAAATTTCCTTCTGTGCAGGCAGGTAATTCAAACCAAACCAAAAGACTAACCCTATGTCCCTTCAAATCTTATCCAGGACCTTGAAATGGTTGTACTTTAGTATTATAAACACAAGCTAGACTGAAAAAACATGTAGGCTTGGATTCTCCTTCAAGACATAGTTCTCCGAACTCTTAAGTCTAACACTTTGGAAAACCTGGTCAAAATTAATTTAGGGGTTTTTTTTCTCTTGGTTTTAGAAACAAAGGAACTAGTACATGGTCTTACCTGCAATATTATAAATTACTTTGCAATTAAAACATAGTATTGTAAAAATGTACAATTATCTCATATATCTAAACATGGCTTACCGAAGAAGCAACCAAAATAGCTAACAAGTTTACTTTTTCTTCAGTTATATTTTTTAAATTATATTCTCTTCTGGATACCAAGTTATCTCTACTTCTTGAAGAAAAGGGTCTATAGACAAGGGTTATAGGTTATGAATATTCAGTAATTCCTTCGAAGCATTTAATCAGACAAGTTTTGGCCAATATGTATAAAGAGTCAGATGATCAGGATGTTTAATTTACAGTGTAAAAATACCTGTTTTTTTTAGATACTAACATGTAAGAGCTTACAGTACTTGCCTTAACACAGTAATTTTATGGATCTAGTTTGGCACTGATTCATTTCTACTTGACAAGCTGTTATCTACACTAACTCTAAAAGTATTATTCCAGCAATCCGTTAATTCCAAATAAGTTTCAGTTAAGTTTTGAAAGTAAAATTTATTTTCAAGAATTGGTTTAGCTGTTTAAGGATTGTCTTAAAAGTTACACTCTATTAAAATGTTGCAGCAACAAAATGCCAGATGGCCAAAAGTGGTAGCTGAGCAATCTTTTGCTCTGTCCCTTCAAACATTAAATCCAGTGAGACTCTTACTTATGTAACCAAAGGATGTTTTGTAGAAGTATCAGTCTGCATGAAGCTTGAAAACCTTTAAATGTTTTAAAGCAAAGCAAAATAATGTTGCTATAATTGATTTTTACAAAAAAATGCCAAGGAATACAAGGAAGAGGAAGCACCTCTGCAATACTCTACTTCGTCTCACATGGAAAGGTAACATAACCCAACTAGGTGAAGCCAGAACAGTGCCAGCCCAAAAGCAACCCCTTCCTTTCCCTTTTTTTGTGTACAATGCATTTTTGTACTAATGAGACATTCCAATGGCTTAAGCCATTTGTTACGGAATTTACTTCACCCCTGCACTCAGTTGTTTCTTTTTTAAAGAGGGCAGATTTAGACAGATGAAAACACCTGGGACAGTGCAGGCACTCCAGAATACAAATAGCAAGTGGTTTATTTTTTTTTTTTTTTTTTTTCATTACAAAATTTTTAAAATCACACCATTCTATACAGGGATCGGACAAAAAAAAAAACTTTTCTTCTGCAGTAGTAATTCCGCCAGCCTCTTATAAACAGCCGTAAAAACCACTTCAGTGAGCCAGCCAAAAGGTGAACGGCTTGAATGAAAGTGAAAAAAGCTAAAAGCCCTGAAATTTGAATGAATGAATGATGAATGAAAAGCTGTTCTAATCTGTTCTGTTTCAGTTGAAATTGTTCAATAAAATTTAAAGAGTCAGTGCAGACAAAGCTGCGCCCAGGCCAAAATTATGACAGAAACACACTGTCCACCATGGCACAAGTGGGAGGTCTACCGCAAAAATGTAAGCAAACAGCCACTTCTCCAGCCGCAACATCTTGCCAATCCCGCCTTACAAGCCAAAAAATTGTGAAACTGTTACAGCTTGCCCTGGTTTAAGATGTCACCTACTTTGCCATCAAAAGCCTATTCACCCACCCTCATAAAGAGGGTTGTTGCAGCCAGGCCACTTGGCACCTGAAAGTCTGCAGCTGGATTAGCATACATTCGTGTTTATTTCTGTTTTATTGTCATTTAACTGCCTGATGCTTTATAATTCTTAATTTATTTCTCCAAGCTTTATGGCTAAATGAACAGCATTAGGAGTGAAAATCCATTACATCTACTAATTCCATCATCCAATGTCCTCTCTCCTCAGTTCGCAGGGGTTACACTAACACAGGACACAATCTTGGCAGCCTGTATTGATTACCATGGATCATAGATCCATATCCAATCTTGAAGAACATTTTTTTTCCGTCTGAATGGAAGAAGCGTGTCTTTGAGCATTGTGCAAAACAATTCTCTCTACATTTACAACACAACCCCACCCGTTGAACATAGGAGTTATCGAGGTGTTACTTCAAACAATTTGAACTATCCTCTAGGGATTATACATGGAAGTACGCCACTATACAGATGTCTACATTATTCCCAGTAAGGTCTGCAATGTACTGGTGAGGCTTTACAAACACTCATGCAGACAAAATTAATTTCAGAAGATTTTACTTGCAGAGTATCTCATCACCAGAGTTCTTTACCCACCCAACATAAGTTCCACAGTTTATTCATTTAGTTTTACTCCACTTAAGACGAAGTTACCTCCACACAACACATGTTTCATGGTGAAACTTAATTCCTCCAATGAACTTTTCCCTCCCAACACTCAGTTTTAAAGATAACCCTTCCTGATTCCAAAAACAGTTGACAAAAAAGGTTGGAGAGTTCAGTTAGGAATGGTTTCACAATACCACTCTCAAGCTCAGGTTCTACGGAAACGCCCAGCCAAAGAAAATCTTGCTAGCGTCTTGCCAGGGCTTACCTTTCTTAAAGTAAGTTCTTGCAGGGGAGTTAGGACGGATATGTTACTTGTGTGTTTATTAAACAAAGCAGCCATGGTACTCACAACTCAATCGACGGATCTTGTCTTGCTCTCTGGAAGCTCTTGTCTGAGTGCCAGTCTCGGTACTGATGTGGGGCCATTCCTCTCTACTGTCTCTCACTTCTCCCTCTTTTTCTCCCCTCTTGCCTCAGGTCTCTCCTTCTCTCTCTGAATCCCTCCCTCTCTCTCAGAGGCAGTGCTTCTCCCATTAGAGGAATTCAAATTGGTTGGTGCCCATGCTAAAATTTAACAAGCTCATTAGTATTCTTCCTGTGCGCTGGTAGGACTCTCCCTATCAAGCCGCTCTCTCAGCTGAGGGGTCGGCTGCTAATCATTAATCAAACTACTGTCACCCTTATACAATCGGCCCTAAGAGAAGGAGGGTTTATTATTTCAGTTTATGATAAATAACGGTTTACCAATGGTCTTCGAGCAAGGGTCAACAGCATCTTAAATTACAAGGCAAACTTAACAAGAGTTTACTATAAACCAAAGTGCTCCATATGACTTAAGCCCAAGCTCTGCCTCCGCAGATTGCCACTGGCAGGCTTGTACAGGAATGCATATTGTAAACTTTTCCTCCTTCTTCTTCTTTTTAAGAGCCCAAGGGTAATCTTTTCTTTTGCCAACAGAATGGTGACTTGCGTAGAGGACTGCTCCAATCACCTCTCCCAACCCCCGCAGCTGCTCAGCTCAATCCCCCACACAAAAGGTGCTGAGACCAGACCTCAATGGACCGAGTGAAAACATGTTCAAAAACTCGCTCTTCTATTGTGACTGAATTCTTAACATCTTTTAAAAAGCGGAGAATGCCTTGAGGCGTTTAAAGGAAGACAACAGGGGCTAATGGTTGAATTGGGAATTTACTGAGCAAATTTCAGAGCCCTTTCCTCCTAGCTTTTGAGGTGAAAGCAAGCTCTCGCCTTCAAGTTTCCAAAGTCCTTTTTCCTCCGCGCAGTTCCACAGAAAGGATTTAAAAGAAGGTTAATTGTGCCTCACAGTCTCCCTGATCAGAGCTTACGTCCTAATTTTTTATGGGTATTTCGGAATACTTCTCGCCCTAATTGTGCATATAGCTCAATCCCTAACCGGCCTGCACTCAGACAAATTGCCTCATTAAATGAAACATGATGGTATAAAAGCCTTTTTTTCAAGGTCTGGGATACACGATAGCATTCAGTACTCTAGATTGGTTTACTAAGGAGCTCCCCATCATTAAATTACCCAAAATGAAGGCAGACAGAATAACAGTCCCTCCCAGCAAAATAGTATTTAGAGCTAATGTCGCCCCGACCCCCAAATGTAATGCTAAAATGTTTAATAGAATAGGTTAACTAATAAGGAAGAGCTTCCTATGTATAGGAATGGGGTCTAACATTTGGAAGCGGGTACTTCACTTCTGAAGCTGAAGAGCAACCATGGCCACATTCACTGTGTATGGCTTCTCTGACCCTGATCACCACTTTTTGGCCTGCACTAAGAACTCATTAACCTTACTTTCCACCTCTGCAATTTTCCTCTTGCTTACCTGTAGACCCTCTAAAGAACTTCTAAGAACTCTACAGTGCTTACTTCCTCCTGCCTCACAAGCATATGGAAGGTAAATTCTGTGGAAATCTATGCGGCTCACATTCCCAGTACTTATGACAGGACAAATTGTAAAGTTTTTATGTCAAGAAAGAAGGAACGTTTCCAGGGAGGTTCTTTGTTCTAACCCTCAAGAATGTTTACTTTGCAAGAAGTTATTCTTAATGTAAGCCCTTTCACAATGCCGACCCGGAGGCATTAACAAACCAGATTTCCCCGCCCATCCTGGAGCATATAAATCAAATTATCCACAGTGGGCTAGATAGCAAGCATTGGACTTTCTTATACGGGTGCTTTTTGACATTGTCCAAAACACATTTTTGCGCTTTACTGCTAGGTCATATATGACCTAAACAATATTACACTGTTATAGACACATTCTCCTTTGGAAGGATTTCAACTTATCAGTAGTTTTCATTACTTTTTGTTGTTGCCTCTTTAGATTGCACCATACAAATGCTTTCACTATCTATATGTTCATACTTGATCATCGCGAGGGGGGCTTATTTGCTTTTCATTCCCAGAGCTTTTTAAATGGTTGTGGTTCTGAAAGAAGAAAATTGGAAAATGTTTGTACTAAGCAAGACGTGAAAGATATTTTCAGCAGTGGACCTTGATCCTCAAACTGTCTGCTACTGGAAACTACTTCTAGGTATTATTGATATTCTCACAAAATTTAAAAAGTAAGTTGCAAGCAAAGGCTGTCACAATTCTTGGACCTTTTAAAGCGGATGGGAGAAGCCAGGGGAAATACCAAGACTCAAGAATGGAACTGATAGGTGAATTGAAGAACGACCCCACAACTAAGCCATCAATTATTTATTGGCTAACGTAACCTCTAAGTCATCTGTACTGAACACATTATATTTCTTTAGTGTACTTCTTCTTTCGTTTTTTATAACTTAGAAAAAAGGGGCAGAAGTTTTCAAACAATATTCGAATATCCCTCAGATCAATCCACAATGCTTCCTTAAAACAAAAATTTTTTCCCCCCCCCATCTTTTAAATCTTTTTTCCAAAGACGATCTGTTTTACGTCCATTTAATTTTTCCATAAGCTTTTTTCTCCAAAGATTATCCAGCCCCATTAGAAGTTTAACTGCAATTTATAAATGTGTCTTTAACCTCCTTCCTCATTCTGAGTTTCCCTTCTTTCTAAACATAGACTGCCAGTCTTTCTGAAGTTTCATTTAGATCTACTGTGGCCACCATGCTAGAAAAAACTGCCAAGCCATCGAATAAATAAATTTTACTTCTTCATCACACTATGTCTTAACCTTAGGAGGAAAACTTCCTGACCATACGAACTGTTCAACAGAGAACACACTCTCAGAGCCGAGTGTGGTGGACTCTCTTCTTTGGAGGTCTTTAAACAGAAGTGAGATGCATCTGTCAGTGATGCTTTGATTGAGAGTTCCTTCAAGCAGGGGGTTGACATGATGGGCTCTTGAGGGTCTCTTCCAACTCTACTATTCTTATTGATTCTCGGCAACTGGCAAACTTTGCCAACCTCACCATATCATATGGTCAAGTCATCTGATGTATAGTTGTCCATGTGAATTAGAAGTCACCAAGATGGAAGCAAGAACCATGCTTCTTCGCTTCATCTGTAATGGTTTTTGTCTATTCAATTGACTTGCCACGTGGTACCTGGCTTCCATTTGTCGCACTCATGTCCAATTTAATTAGGCCAGATACATATACATTATGTCTATGCAAAATCTTCTAAAATCAGCAAAAAGAAATTGAAAATCCAAAACACTTCTGTTTCCAAGCATTTCAGATAAGGGCGATCACCTGTATTGGATTTTGTAAACAGTACTTCAAACATTAGGTTCTCATTTTGACTAAAGCATATGTCTTAATACTACTTTTCTCAGACATGACATTAAGCTCAAGTTAGAGAAAATGTTCGTGGGGGGGGGGCGGGGGGAGAGACATTACTTCAGATCATTGTCTTAAAGCATTTTAAAAAGCTGTTGCCCATAAAGCAATAATAAAGCTAAATCGCATTAAGCATCTAAATTTACATGTAGTTCCTTCTATTAGCCAGTGTTAGAATGTTAGGTCACTGCTTATTTGAGTGGGCTAAATTAATTCACATTCAAAGGCGCTACAATATAAACTCCCAGGAGATTTAAAAAATGGTATTTTCTCATCGGTCTAAATACTGGTTTACTCCTATCTGTGTGTAACGCACATTTTGCTTTTAGCAAATATACAAACAGAATTCTCTGGTGTTGGTCTCATTATGCAACATACATCTACAAAATTAGATACACCGGCATTCATGTTTGACACCTGAAGAGGATCATTTAGTAATGGGGGGAAAGTAGTACAACGGGCACACAATAATTGCTCTAGGTAAGACCACACAACCACCCACATTGTGTTACTTTACAGTCTATATAAGTTTTTGTATGTTTTCGACATTTCAAGCAGGATTTTAATTGGCTTCTCTCTTATCTTGCGGCTTCTGCACCTATTTACCTCCCATACTGCATTGCTAGTATTGCTGCTAAATTACCAAGGTACCAAGAAAACAATTATCTAAATGCACAGGTGCACCCCCCCCCCAAATAACTTTGGGGAGGGATGGAAAACTGCAAAACAGAACGTAACGCAGAACCCTGAAATTTGAAATGCTCTTTGACACTATGGGAATGTATCACTGATATCAGGAGTATACAAAGTCAGGAAGACGGCCTTCTCTCTTCAATGCCGGGATCAAATACCATAATTATATTTTTACAAACATTCATAACAGTGTTTGCTGACATTAAATGCTACTCTGAAGTCAGAAGTGCTAGTTTCTACTAAAGTGTATGTTCCAAACCAATTTTCAGGGCGTTGTGAATGCTCCTGGGGAACGGAGAACAGTACTTCCAGGGGAAAATGGCAGTTGGAAAGTTTTGCTTAACTTTCCCCCGAGCAATTTCCCTTGTGAATGCCCCCTGCTCCAGCTTAGCTTCCTTCTCAGCCCGATTTATTTCCCTTTTGGCACATATGAATTTGACACAAAACAACTGTGAATACAGGTGGAGGCATATTTGCAGTGAAAGCAAACCTTTGAGGTAGGGAACTCTACTCATTTCACCCTGCAAATACCCTCCCCTTCAATCTTGCATAGCACTAAATAACAGCAAAGCACTAGAATAGAATCTATGGTCCCTTTCAAAACATGTAGTTCCATCTTGAGCTCAGTTTAACGTGAAAAGACCGACCAAGACTGACTAGCAATGTCCCACCAACTTCCTCCTCCCAAAAATTCACACATTATTTAATGCATGACATCACACTTTAGAACCTGTTAAGACACAGCCCTATGGTACTCCTACTCGATGTAAACATAATTAAAGGGAGAGACAGCCTATCACCCATCCAATGTACCTGCAGAACATCATGCCTGTTATTGCAAAACATGGCTTGATGATTTCATGCTCATTGTGTATGATATGAATTTTTTTACCTAATAAGTAAAATCTTTTCCATTTGGAGCGTATAATTGATTACAATATTCCTATCTTGTCAATCAGGAAATTAGTACACGGGGATATATTTATAAAACAAATATATTCGTTGTGGCTGATGCAGGGAAAAGGCCCTCAATATTTTACCTTTCAGACATCGCAAAAACAAAGGAGATATTGGGGCATTGTACTAGCTCCAGAAGAACATCCTCACCACAGTGATACGACATTGTTTAAAATACTTCTTTAGTTGGGTCATATCTATGTGGGTCCTAGAGCTTTATCTTAAAAGTGGGACGGACGTGGGAGGAAGTGGGCGGGGGAAGGAAAGGACAATGTGGCAGCATCTTAAAAACTGGTTTTTATTTTGCATGATGCTTTCATAGGTATAAACCACTTCTTTGGATCCGTACAGGTGCATTAGACTTACCAATATTACACTCCATTATGTGATTGGACCCATTATGGTCCTTCAAAGACCATAAAATAAAGAGCTGAAGAGAAGGCCGATGGCAGAGGTTTTGGATATAAGAGATTCGTTTGCAAATGTTATCTTCTTGCACCAAAAATTAACCAGTTATAGTAAGTTTAGAGATTGAAGTGTAGGAAAACATGAAAAACTTGAGGCTAGCAATTAGAACAAGACTCCTAGGTTATTGAATCTACTTCCCTGAGGTTTCAGATTCCTGCATTTATCCATGTCTGAATGGACATCACACAAAAGTTTAACCCACTCCAGCTGCTTATCATAAGGTTTACATTCCTTTAAAAGAGAGTTGATCCCTTAGGTTACTGTACTGGAGGATCAAGATATGGTCATTTTTTTGTACTGATCTTTCTTGTCTGTTTCTTGACAGATGCAGCCACCTGCAGCTGTGGTGTGGTTTTGTGTCTGTTTTAAAACCCTTTAATTTCAGCAAGCCCTCACGGTTAACTCAACAATTTTGGAATTCATTTGGTGTGTTCTGAAATGGATGCTGGTGGGGAAAGAAATCTCTGTTACAGACAACAAATGTCTCTCACACCACACTATCATACATCAAGATCATCGTGTATACATTTACAATGCCTACGAATAGCTGCCACAACACTAGAATATTTCCTATGTATGGAAAATAGTAGTTAATTGAATGACACTTCAGAGTGAACCGATGAACCGTTTTCTTCACTTGCAGGTAATGTTGCCTTGGAAACATTGCGGGGACATGCCGAACCAAAGTGATTTTAGGTAACCGGGGGTCCTCAAACTGGCAAACCACGCTAACCACAGGACATTCTGGGGACTGCTATGGGATTTTGAAGATCACCAAGGGCCATCTATCCCACCCTAATCACACTTTCAAAAAAACATGCAAGATAAAGTGACCCATGGTACTCCTTGGTGTGATGACAAAGTCTCGGTTGATTTTCATGCAACAACAAAGATATAATAATGGGCATTTGGACTCACTTTCATATTACTCATGTTTTATTAATTAAAGGTTAAATTTCAGTTGTCTATCAACCTTTCAGGGTATTATGAGTCACAAAAAAATTATATTGCAGTGCACCAGTGCACATCTGGGATGACATGGGCTGACACACAGGCTTGTAATTCGGGATAAACACATGTAATCTCCTAGGAGGACAAAGTTTCTGAAGACAGTTGAATTATAGCTTTAACTTTCAGTCTGAATATATTCCTGTGGGGATTGTCACATCAGAATCTTAATGTTGTTGGGGCTGTATTACAGTACTCATTAGATTCAGTTACCCGAGCTTTCAAATGGCAAAAGAAAAACTGCTTTATTCTCCATTTACTAAAATTTAACAAAACAAGACATACAGCATAAAAACATAAATGTAAACCAAATTTGAAAGAGTTTTAAAGGAAACCACTTGAAAACCACTTAATTTTAGTACGATTCAAACCGTCTAATTGTTTGGATTAGGAAAAGAAAATAAAGTATGCTCTATGAACTCACGGGGCACTGTCTGCAAATTTTGTTGTTCATCACTCATGGAGAAACATTACAATGATTTGCCATCTGCCCTCAACAAGAACATTTTACTCAATTAAACATTTGCATCTTGTTAAGATTTGCCTTAATTCAATGTCCAAAGTCTCGACTAGATCCAGGTAAGCCAAATCACTGAAAATCAATTAGAATTAAATTAGTCATGACTGCACTTATGGTTGTTGGTTTTCAGAAAAGCTACTCTAAGTATGATAGTTGCTGATTAGATACTTTACTTGCTAGAGATGTTGTAGATTGTTTCATGCGCAGAAGATTGGAATCAATGGCCTAGGAGAGGGCCCTTTCAACTCTATAATTAAAAACTGTTACATGTCCTGAAATCCAGTTATCTCCTTTTTCTACTCCAGAAACCATACGGCCCTTTCAGGCTCCACTTCAATTAAAGTGAAAGATGTGCTGATTAAAAAATACCCTGATGGGTTAGTGAGACCTCGGAATAACCTACAGATACAATCCTGCCACCCTAAATCACCATGTGTGCATGCCATTCCCACAAGAATTCATGTAACGTCTCGATAAAAAATATCCATGCAAGTATGGATGGCATGTGTTGTGGCGTGTGCATGTTTCTGTTTATAGCAGGGAGAGGCCAAATAAAGTCATTTCAGTTTCGCAACATTACTTGGTTTTATTATAAGCACTGCTTCAGGGGCACTGTGGAAAATTGGAAATGGGGGGTGGTACTCCCAGACTTTGCTGCCCAGCACTTACCAGTACCGGATATTGGCACCGCTATGATCTGCTAAGCTAGCAGAGGCGTTATTCAATTTTGTCTGCCTTATGTTTTTTTTTTTTTCGACTTTAAGATGACTCTAAGAGTTTCTTGCAAATTTCTTTCTCTTCCTCTGAGGATGATGACAAGAGTGTGTCCTTGCAATGTAATCCACAATAGTTTCCTAGCCCAATGGATTCAATCATAGGCCTGTTACAGACTGCCAAAATAAAGCTGCTTCGGGTTCTTCTTGGAGGTATGCTATTTAAATGATGTACGCATCCTAAGGAATCCGGGAAGCTGCACCAAAGCGCACTCCAGTGCTTAGGAATGGAGTGGGCTTTGGCGCAACCTCCGGACTCTTAGGACCCATGCTATTTAAATAGCATACTCCAAAGAGCCCCAAAGCAGCTTATTTTGGGTCTGTTAACAGGACCATCGTCTCCAGAGTGGTAATCCAACACTCAGCCCACGATACCATGCAGGGTCCCCTTTAAAATTTATTCCCCATTACGTAAAAACTGATCATGTGTTTTGTTTTGTTTTGTTTTGTTTTCCTGTGGAAGATTTGCCACTTTTACATTGTATCCATCAGCTCTGTTTCCACTACGCCTGGTCTGTTTTTTTACTAAGAACAAAAAAATAGGCTTGAACCTCTCTTTTGGCTCTGGAAATCAAGCAAAAAATGTATTCTCAGTATGTGTTTGATTCTGAGCAACATTTACAAGCAGCTGATTGACTAAAGTCACACTTTTGAACAATCTACAATCAAAAGAAATCCTCAAGCAGCATAATTAAACAAGGCCGCAATATCTTGAAGTCTACATTATTTGATATTGATCTTGGCATTCCTTAAGATGCTTCTTGTTGTGTTCCTTAAGTTCTGGGAGGACCTGGGAAAATTATGACATTAAGTTTCCTAAAATGCAAGTAGAATATTTTGAACCTTAAAATACAAAACCGCTGTATTCTGCCTCTATATTCATTGGCAATATATAAAAAATTGCTATTAAACTTAACTTTCAACTAATCTTAAACAGTTACATTAGAGAATTTCTGTTTCATTATTGGAGGCAGGGGATTAAGCTGCTCCTGCCTCTCGTGATTGATTTGTACAACTTTTGAAGGCTCCTTTCCTTTTCAGAACTGTAATTTTTAAGAGATCCATGCAAAATTTATAGAAACAAAACCATTACTTTTAAAGGAACACTCCGGTAATTCTGGCCTTCAATGGTGACTGCAATGTTTCCCAAGTAAAACATACAATTGGCCAGTCCTTCACCAAAATTTGCTACAGATAGAAATAGAATTGGCTTGCACTGTTGCAATGATTCTGTTTCAAAGTGTTATACATTACACTAAGAGCCCTCCAGAGTTACACAGCAGGCATCTTTGTAGCCCATGCAAAAAACATGTTCCTAGTGTCCCGTTCAAAAACACTCCAGGTTTCTCTGAAAATCCTCCACAAAGTATTTGACTGGAAAGGGAGATGCTATGGCGAAGAAATAATTTTGGGATTGTCATAGATGAGGAACGGGTCGAACTCTTCCACCTGCCATAAAACTTAATCCAGATCACACTGAGGAAGCTTTGTACCTTATTTCAAAACTATGCAAAATTGCACTAAACAGGTAGATACACTTAACACACTGCTGTTTCACTCTGGCATATTATTAATCATTAGCTTTTACCCTGCAGAACTCACTTTTTCACTTTTTGTAACTGTTTCCTAACGCAACTCCCACCCCCAATTTGCAAGGGCTGTCGAGTTCTTCAAATAGATAGTTCTCAAACTACTTCCCTGATTTAATAAAATGAAAATCAAGAAAGAAAAAAAACCCAGAAAGGACTTCTTATCGAATGACCGCCATTGCAGCTTCTCAACTGAATGATATTTATAATTCTATGACTATGTGGGGTAGTGGAAGCACATTACCTCTGTTTAATATTGTCCTCACTGAAAAGGACATTTAATTAATTTCTATTGAAACCAATAAACAATAGTACATCCTCTTTGGGGTTGTTGTTGTTGTTTATCATGCATTCTGTAATTCGTGGCTGAATTTTTCTACTCAAAACCCGAACTGAATTCCCATTTCTCAAAATATATTTTGTTGCTGTGTGCTCTTTCAAGTTGTTTCTGACTTATAGCAACCATAACGTGAACCATCATGAGTTTTTGGCCAAGATTTTTATTCAGAAGAGGTTCGCCTTTGCCTTCTTCTAACGGGGAGAAGCCCAGGTTTCGCCCAAGCTTCCCAGTGATTTTCCAGGACCAGCAGGAATTCAACACCTTGTTCTTCCAAACACTCAAACACCACTACACCACGCTGGCTCTCTCAAAATTATATATGAAATATTAAACTCTGTCCATCCGACATCAAACCATTTCTGGGTTCTATCATTTACTAAAATGTGTACCTCATTAATTTAAGCCAAGACTTGTGCTATACCGATGACTTTCTTGGTAATTGCAAACCTACTTATGAGGTCCCATGTTTTCCAGAATGGGAAGCTAAGCAAAAAATTGTGCGACCTCCCTGCAAGATGGGAAGATTCTGATCAGAGGGGGCTAAGACACCTATTAATCCCAAAACCCTTCTCGGACACTAAGTCTTAAAAAACTCTTCTTTAGTTGGAGTCGATTAGTGGAATCTTACTGCCAAGTGATGGGTACAAAGTTTCCTCCCACATACAGAGACCAGCATCCCTATGTATATCAAACTGCTGGAGAACACAAGCACGATGGTGCTTGTTGCCCATTTGACTCTTTCTGGGGTTCCCAGGAAGCAGCTCTCGGCCACTGAGGAATAAAGCCAGCAAGTGGTATAATAATAATCATACTAATACTATTTGTTTTATTATTATCCGCTATTCCAAAGATCATTAGCGGTGAACATCAGTTAAGCTAATAGCAGTACGCTAATTGCCCCCAACAGTCTGGTTATTCCCTTTTAGCGACCTCGAAGGATGCAAACGCTGCGCGAGCTTGGGTCCTTTTTGCTGGCTTGAAACTCGCAACCTTGTGGATTTCGAACGGATGGCTGCCGTACAGCATTAACACTGCGCCACCGGGATGTTCTTATAATCAAGAACTGCAGCTGTTTCCAGCTGCTTGTGACACAACCTAAGACATTTTCTCATAGTATCTGCTTCTTTGTGTATCATCTGACTCCAAATCACCATTCCCCCTCATTTCCCAGACATTATTTCTAAAATCACCTATAAGGATTTTAGGGACTGATATAATGTCATGATGATTTCTTATTTATACAATGCTATCCTTGTGCATGATGCCTATTTGTGTGTGTGTGTTTGTGTGTGTAATATCAGCCCTCCACTTTCATGGGGTTTGGGGTGCAAGAATCCCTGCAACAGTGGAAAAAACCTGAATAGTGAGGGAGGGGCATGTGCCCCCTCTTCTTCCTCCCCACCTATATGTGCCTTGCCCCTCCCACCTTCCTCCCCTGATTTAGCTGACCCAAGGAAGCTTCTCTCAGAATGAGGAGGAATAGGAATGTATGTACGTGGCCCTCCCACCTTCCACCATGCTTTAGCTGGCTTGCCTCTGGGAAGGAGCACATGTTGCTTGCCCCTCTCACTTTCCAACCATGCATTTATCCGCTTGCTGCTGAAAACAGCTAAAGCATGGGCTAAGGTGTTATGGTTTAATGTGCGCCACCCTTCCCAAGCTGCTCCCTTCCCCTTGTCTTCTTTCCCCCAAGGGGAAATCTCGGATAAGGCGGATGAGGCGGAGTGAGTGCATGCCGTCAGAAAAAAACTTTGGAACTTGTGAATAATCAAATCCGTGAAGTCAAGGGCCAACTGTAAAGACAGCAGTCCCTTGCACAATGGAGCCGCAATTGTAAAATACAAGGCCATGGAAAGGTGGAAAATACGTAATTATTTCAGTTTAAATATGCCTGGGCTTCTTATTAGGCTTTGTTCCAGAAGTAGCAGTACAGCAATTTAATAAAGGCAATGTTTACTTACCCAGCTCCTAATGGTAAAATCATGCCAAATGAACCTACGCTATGGCAATCATTTCACCTTCCATCATGGCTTCTTTAGAGAGGTTCTGTTTAGATAAAGCAAAAAACATTCATTACACCACACACACACATTACAACACACAGACAGAGAGGAGAGAGTTTCCATCCCAAACAATGACCAATCGTTGTCAAAATTCAAAGCCCCCTTCAGCTGTTGAGGCTTCCTAATCCTTCCCCAACCTTTCATGCTCAGGAAGCACTTAAAAAACAAATAAACAAACGATTACCTGGCAAAGAGGAAGGAAAGCACCCTATTATTAACTTGCCAAGTCGTTAACGAAACTCAGCAGGGGCAAAGGAGGCGATTGCGATACTGTTGAAGGCAATCATTAAAATATTGATCTCCTTGTTTAATTTAAACACCTCTGGTTTTCGCCTTCAAAATACTTCTCATCATTCACTCTGAAATGAGATCTCCTTAATTGATTCAAATTAAAAAGAAAGTATACCTCATCTTATCCTCCTCCTTCTTTTCTAAGGCAAAATCTTTCTACACTACTGAGTGATCTTGATATTCTGTCACTAGTGTTCTCTGTGGATACTAAAGACATTAATCTATGTGGTAGCTCCCAAAGGCATATATTACCTGTGGATAAGATTCCATTGAACCATTCCCCATTCCATTTTACCAGGGGGGAAGGACATAGTAAATTCCCTATTCTTAGCCTCTTTCACTGAACTTATGATGTCAGTTCTCATGTGTTCAGCTTCACCTGTACAACCTACCTTGTTTTTGTCTGTATTTTGAGAATGCCAATAAATATGAACAGCTCTAAATCCGCACAGGAAATATAGATTGGAGTAGTCGTCTACTAGGAATTGTCCCCTTTCCAACAATTAGAAAAAACATTAAAACTGACCATAAATGCTTTAATTTGCTTTTTAGTAACACTGAACTAAAAATTATCAAGGTCATTCTAACATCTTTGGTAGCAAATTACCATCTCTAAAACCTGTCTGTAAACTGATTTCCCGTGTTCAGAAATTACGCCTTCAAGAAATAACTGCCCATGGGGACAGACATTCCAAAATGTGCTATGGCAGAGATTCCCAAGAGGGCAGTCTGAGGGTTGCATGAACTTCTTTTCAGCGGTCCCTTTAAAACTACAAGCAGCCTCACTTAGCATAGTGTGGTGGGATCTTCCGCCCTCTTGCCTGCCTGCATGAGCTCCCTCACTTAGCTACATCTTTCGCTGGTCTAGTGGCAAGGGCCGGTTGGAAAATTTGCAAGCTTGTCATAGGGCATTATTTATGCTGGCTTGGTAGTGGCCCCATTTGGACAGAATGACTGACTGTGAGCAAAGACCTAGAGCACCGTGGCAAACAAGGGAGGAGAGAAGGCAGCAGCAGGAAAAGAGCTTTCAAATTTGGGTTCCTGCTTACGCTTTGTGAGCTTTGCTGGTACATGGCTAGGCAGGTTGGAAGCTACTCTGCCTGCGTCTGTTTTATTCTTTAGACAACCAGCTGAGAGAGAGATACACAGAAGACGACAATATTGTGCATGAGGTGGCGGGGGATACCTGAAGCTGTGTGGGGACGACCACTGCTCTGGTCAAGGAGGGGAAGCAGTATCTGGTGTTGTCAATTCATGGACAGAGGCCTTTCCCCTTACAGTCGCTCCTGTAGTTACAATCTCTCTCTCCCCATCCACATCATTTTCACTCAGCGCATGTGGCCCTCTGTAAAATCCACCAACACACAAACTGGCCTGCATCCCCCTCCTATCCAATGAAGAAAGTATTGAGAGTCCTTCCTTGCCAGGGGCGATGCTTCTCCCTTGCCACTGGTCACCTTCGGAGCAGCAAGAGCGCAGCTGGGCTTAGCAGTGACCAAGAGGCCCTTGCCCGCACTGCCTTGCTGGAGGGTGGTGGATGGGTGAGAGGCTTACAGTTTGCTGTATTCAGTCAGCTTACTTCGGTTGCTGCCTCCCAGGGTTGACCATGTACAAAAACTACCAAGTTTGTTATTCTGAACTACAGTAGAACAGTCGACCTAATATCAAGGAAATGCATGGGGGTGGGGCATGTGACTCAGGTCTCAACTAGGACCAAAACAGAAAGTAGTTGCGGAAAAAGGTGGGGAACACGTGTTAGGAGAATCCTTTCCACTGTACCTCTAGCTCTGTTCTTTGTAGGCCCGCACTGAAAATAAGGCTGAATCCACACCTGCAAAATAAATTCAGCTCTAGTGTGCAGCATGATGCCCCAGTTTGTTCCCCGTAACACCCCACTTCACTGTTTTAATCCCAAATTCAAATCAGCCTTGAAAACACCCACATTGGTTAAAGAAAGGTGGACTCTTCTACCACGGCCACGTGTTTAAAGAGCAGATTATTTTAGATCACATGACCAACGTGCATGTTCCAAACCTTCCCGCATGCATTGCGGATATACATATATCAACATATCCCATATCAACATTCTTGCATTTTCTGTCAAGCATACTGCATTCACCTTGGTTGACTCCCTTGCCACTGGGCCAGAATTATTTAAAACACCTCATTTTTTAATTTAGCTCACGCCACCCACATAATTTTTCTCAGAGATTAACAAGATTTTAAAAACCCTAGAGAACAGAAACAGCAGTTTGTAACGCTACCTGTCCCCAATCCAGCCAAAAATTACAGCCCAATCTTCCCTATGTTTCTTTTGAATCTATTTTCCTGCTCGATCCAAATATGTCCAATAAGAAGCATATTCTCCAATAAGACTGTATCCTCGGCTTTCTTACTCTGGAGTAAGTTCCACTGAACTCAACCTGCACTGACTTTTGTGTAGGAACATATAACAGCACCTTGTTCTGAGGCCACCCGGGCAGAAGCCTTGTGGGGGTTCGCTCCGGAGTCCTTCAAGTGGGGGAGAGGGGATTGATCCCTGATTTTTCACACCTATACTTTGGGGGTGGCGTGGGGCAAAAGTCACGTGGGAAGGGTCCATAGAGGTTTAGCTTGGCATTCACACTGGTAAGATGTCGTCACCTTCTGCTTTATTGATGGGGCAATTGCCTCACCAGTGGAGCCCAGTTAAAGTCCACAAAGGGCAGAAGAAAAAAAGAGAAAGAGGAGGAGGGTGGAGGGCCGGGGTGGTGTGATGTTGTGGAGGACAAGAAAAAAAAAAAAAAAGAGGAACAGTGGCATTGGCAAGGAGGAATGGTATGAATGGGGGGATTATCAGAAGGTCAGGTTGGAAACATTCCAGGTCTCCCTTTCAGACCTATGAAGTAGTGCAGATTTATTCTTAAATATCCAGTGCCGATTTTATCTTAAATGTCCAGAACAAACTGAGTCCTCAACTACCAGTCCGTATTTTGACCCCAGAAATGATTTACAAGATATTACCCCAATTAGCAAGCTTTCCAAAAAAAAAAGCTATGATTCAATTAATCTTGCTCCTACAAAAACACTGGGCTTTTCTTGCCAGTCTATTTGGTCTATGTTGGGTTTTTTAGATTCTTTTTTAAACAGTCGAAGATGGGAGACATTCGCTCTTCAATTCAATTTCAGTTATGCTTAAAAGTGGATTATTAGGCATAGGTGCAACTACCCAATGCATTTTTTAAATGCCAAACAAACTGGCAGTTCCCGCAAAGGCTGTGGTTTTTTCTAGCTCAAGAATGCTTATGAATTTTTAAATTTATGTTATCACGATCCACATCTAAAATTTTGTGAAGGACTCTATTTGCCATACACGATAAGTGCGGATGGGAGAATTTAAAATTCACGTCAGCTATGGATGCTGGAGGGTGGGGAAGAGGCAAAAACTAAGCTGACGTGAAGACAGTTTAAAAAAACACTCTTCTAAGGAAATGCAAGACAGCTCACACTTAAAGCTTACAAAATGCTCTCTCTATAGCAGTCGGGTGTTTCTGTTGCTGCTGCTGTTATATGTCTTCAAGCATTTTCCAAACTATGGCAAACCCTAAGACTCGCCATGCGATTTTTTTTCTTGGAAAAATTCGTTCAGAGGAGGATTGCCTTTGCCTTCCTCTGAGGCTGAGAAAGTTGTACTTGCCCAAGGTCAACCAGTGGGTTTCCTGACTGAGCCTTTACGAAGGCCCACTACACCCTTATTTAAGTTTTAGGTCTATTATTCTTTGCACAAGTAGAGATTTCCTTTTGTATGTTTGTTTATACGGTCATGAGAGAAATTAGCAAACCAGAACACGTAATTCCTCACTATAAGATTCTTCATATCCAGTTTAAATTAATTATAAAGTCGCCATTACATACATGCTGTAATCCAAAAAGTCAGTTTCTTGGAATTAAGAATGTTGGCTCACAAGGACATTAACTATCACATTTCAGACTTCATGAAGTAGCTCTGCATCGACTCATGGTGACTCTGAGGTGCATTATAGTGTTTCACATGTACTGGACCCCCTGCTGGGGGGGTAGTGAGTTAACAATCCCACAGCATGCACATTTTCTCCAGATGTTGACTACTTACAGGCGGCCCTCGTATCCATGGTTCTTTACCCATGGCTTCAACTATTCACTGGGCTTGAAAAATATTGCAAAAAATTATAAATTCCAAAAAAAGCAAATCTAATTTTGTCATCTTTTTATTTGTGATTATACTTCAATTGGATTGAGCACCATGGATTTGGTATCATGGGGAGTACAAAACAGTTCCCAATGGAACGAACGAAAAAATGGAGGTACCTTGTCTCAAAGAAACAACGGACTACTAAGGAACTTTCAACTGAACTACCATTTAAATGGAGGGGAACATGTATAAGCAATGAACAAAATGGGGAAATCACAAAGAGGAATTTCAAACCAATGCAAGCACATGTATGGGTTTAAGTCAGAAAAGCTAAAGTGCAGAACTGCACTTAGGCTTGCTAGAGAGGTTCAGAGCACTTTAACACGAGCCCTTTTTTTGGATATGTCTGCCAGCCAAAAGGAAGAGGAGGAAGGAACTGGTCGGGCACTCGTGAGAAGATGGCAAAATGCTAAAAGAAGACAGAGAAAAGGCAGGAATCAGAATTACTCACCACCTTCTTTGCCTCAGTCTCTCAGACACGAAAAAAGAGTGCTAAATGAGAGCAGACCAGAATAGGGGGTTTCAGCACAAAATAAGTAAAGCGATAGTCGGGATCCCTTGTTAATCTAAATGAATTTTAACGTCTCCAGGACCAGATGAACTACCATCCAAGAGTCTTTAAAAGAGCTGGCAAAATGTCATATGGATCCATTGGCAATAATCTTTGAGAACTCCTGGATAACAGAGAAGTCCCCTGCCGATTGGAGGAGGGCAAACGTTGTCCCATCTTAAAAGAAGGGGGGGAGCTGATCCCAAAACCATTATCGTCCAGCTCGTCTGACATCTATACCAGGAAAGATTCTCGAGCAGATCATTAAACAGAGAGTCTGTGAAACATCTAGAAGGCAAGCCATAATCACAAAAATCAACATGTGTTTCAGAGAAACAAGTCATTGCCCAGCAAACCTGATCTCTTTCTTTGATAAAATTACCAGCTTGGTAGCTGAAGGGAATGCTGTGGTGGATATAGTCTATCTTGATTTCAGTTAAGCCTTTGGACAGGTTCCCATGACCATTCTGCAATACAGGCTGGGTAAAATGGGGCTAGACACAAAGCAACTGTAAATGGATCTGTAATTGGTTGACTGGGTCCGCACCCAAAGGGTGCTTAACCACTGGCCTCCTATTCATCCTGGCGAGAAGGGGGTTCCCACAGGGCTCTGTCCTTGGCCAGTGCTATTCAAACATTTTATTCAATGTACTTGGAGGTCACCTAGGGGGCAGGCCTACTTATCAAATGCAGATGAAACAAATCTAGGGGGCATAAGCTAATACCCAGAGGGACAGGATCAAAATTCACGATGAACCTGAATAGACTAGAAAGCCGGGCCACAGGTAACAAACAAACATTCAACACAGAGAAAGTAAGGTATGCACTTAGGGCAGAAAACATGAAATGAACGGATATAGGCTGGGCGACACCTGGCTAAGAGAACACATGTGAAAGGGATCTGGAGTCCAGTTAGACCACAAGTTGAATATGTCAAACAGTGTTGACGCGCAGCTAAAAAGGGCCAATGCGACTTTTAGGCTGCATCAATAAAAGTATAGTCTGGATCACGGGACGTAATAGTGCCACTCTATTTGCTCTGGTCAGGGCCCCACCTGGCATATTGTGTCCAGTTCTGGGCCCACACAATTCAAAAAGGATGTGAAAAACGGGCGTGTCCAACGGAGGCGAATAAAATTGTGAAGGTTGGAACCATGCCTTATGAGGACGACTTAGGGAGCTGGGGATGTTTAGCCTGGAGAGAAGCGTTAAGAGTGATTGATAGCCCTGTTTAATATTTGAGGGATGTCATAATTGAGGAGGAGCAGCTTGTTTCTGCTGCTCCAGAGACTAGGACCCAGAACAATGGATGCAAGCTACAGAAAAAGAGATTCCACCTCAACATTAGGAAGAATTCCTGCCAGATGGGCTGTCCCACAGTGGAACACACTCCCTTGGAGTGGTAGTGGAGTCTCCCCCTGTGGAGGTCTTTAACAGAGGGCTGGATGGCCATCGTCCGGGGATGCTTTTGATTGTGATTTCCTGCATGGCATGGGGTCGGTTTTTTTTGACCAGGATTGCCCTTGCGGTCTTTCCAACTATATTATTCTATGATTCTACTGGCCTAATCATAAGCTCGCAAAGAAAGGGACTTCGATTCCAAAGAACCCTTGAGCAGAAGTAAATAGCTACACAGCACTTTTCTACCTGGTTATTGCAACAGGGCTCCAGGGGCGGGCTGTTGTACAAACTGAAGCATCTTAAACAATTAGTTGCATCTACTTTCTATTTTACAAAAAATGTAACTCTGCTTATAAGGCATCAAAACGCTTTTTTACCGTCACTTGTCGTAATCCAATCTCTATATGTCTTATTAAATAAATATAAGGAAATAGGCATTATCCTGTGAAGTAAGCATTTTCATGGTTCATCTGATTCCAAGAGAACTGCTTAACAGCACAATCATATGCATGTTTCAGAGGATCTACTCATTTAATGTCTCTTGAACTGAAAAAGTACCGCAGTGGTCAGCTCTGGTTATTACTTGGATGGAAGACCAACAAATACCAGGTGCTATACGCTATATTTCAGGAGGAAGAAGGAAAGAAGAGGAAGAACAGGCAAGCCCCATTCTGAATGTTGCTTCCCTAAGTAAAACCCTATGAACTTCCGGGGTGGTAGTAAGTCCACAGGCAATTGAGATACACATCTATGTAAGTTACAGAAAATTGTATCTCATGCCTTTAGTTGTAATCAATTGAAACTCGATGTTGCCAGATTTCTCTGGATCAGGGCCCCCCGCTCCTCGATAAAGCACGTTTTAACAGTGATCATATGCCCACACAACCTTATTTAATTTCCTTGATTCATTTAACTTGGTACAGTGGGCCAACAGTATGTCCCAACAATCACATTTTATGCCAGCTGTTCCTCAACCAAGCACAGCTTTAAGCAAATAACAGTGTGTACTTATCCTAACCCAAATGTTTACTTAAAACCTCTTGATACAAACTTGTTTTGGACTGTTAAACATTCTGGTGCATGTTGATTACTCAAGCACACAGATGCCTTTTCAAGCGGAAGGAACACACGTAGGCTCACGGTTAGCTATTAACACCATCACAAGGTGTTAACCACAGACCATTCAGCAAGATTATGAATGTTCATTGGAATGGCTGAAAACTTATATCTGCTATAACCCAACATAACTCATCGCTTGGTTTGCTTTACTCTTATTTACCTCTGTGCTGGGTTCCTTAACACTAGACATTTTGTAAATTCCTTGTTGGAGAAAACCAAAGGAGTTACAATGCACTTTTCAAAGCAAGCATTATAAGATGGTAGCTGCCTACATACCCTAAATGACCATATTCATCTGATCTTGGAAGCTAAGTAGGGTCAGCACTGGTTACTACTTCGGATGGGAAATGCCCATGATACCAGGTGAGAAGGTTATATTACAGAGGAAGGAATTGGTAAAACCCCCTTTGAGTATTCCTATGAACTTCATAGGGTTGCCGGACCGTGACAGGCTGTGCCTACACTGACATCTACCTACACCACACACAAAAGCTGACATACAGATTTCACACAAGGGCTGAATACAAATTACAATAAAACAATAACGTAAATTTTAAAAAACACCATTTTATACATGCCCAAAACTAGAGCAGTCTGCACATCGGGTTTTTAATGTGCAACCACTTGAAACATCACATGAAGTGTCTTCGTTATCTTCCAAAAACCAATCCAAAGCAAAGGAACACCCCGAAGCCAGACTCTTCTGTTCCACCCACACATTTCACACTGGGGCCAGAGGATGTGCTAAGAGCCACGGCACATACACAGAACTTTTTCCCCTTTGAAGTTTTAGCAAACCTTAAGGGAAGAGTTTTTTCACTGCTAAAAGAAAAGCATTCTGCATAAAGCCCTCGACTACCTCAAATTTGTTAAAGCAGAACAGGTGCAATTTACTATACACACTCCTTGGAGTAAGGCCCAATTACTGAAGTCGGGCTTAGTCTGTGAGATATGTACAGTGCAACACTGTAGGTACATGACCACATTGCAACGACTTTGAAGAATTTAGTTAGCTGCGTCCTCCTTATCCAAATACTTGAGACCAGAAGTATTTTGCATTCCAGTTTTTTCCAGGGATTTTGGATATTGCATATACATAAGAGAATCTAGGAGGATGGGAGCCAAATCTAACTATTAAATTCATTTATGTTTTGTATACACCTTCTACACAACTTTGAAGGTGTGACTTTATATATATCTTATCTTTAACTAATTTTGCACAAGAAACAAAGTTTGTCTGCACTTAAATATCAGAAAGTAAACAGTGCCACTATCCTCAGCACCAATGTGGGCACTGATGTGCATTTCCATTCGGAAGGGGACCAGCAGGCCTTGTACACAGAGTTCTTTGCAAGTGGGCCCCAGCCTCTCATGGATGCATCTCTGGTGACCATCCTGGAGGGTAGTGGATGTTGAAAGGACATTCCCCTGAGAATGTTTTGGGATCAAACCACCACTGAAGGGAAGCACAAACTGTTGAGGGAGTGTCCGCCTCTGGATGTCTGGTCGTTCACGGTGGTCGCACACAACAAGGAAAACATTTCTTGTAGAGTGAAATTGCAGACTTTCATTGCCGGCATCCATAGTTTTTTGTGGGCTTTTCGCGGCTATGTGGCCATGTTCTAGAGATTTCTTTCCTGATGTTTCGCCTGCATCTGTGGATGCCAGCCCCACAGGATGCAGGCGAAATGTCAGGAGAGGAAGCAAATTCCTCTAGCACATGGCCACAGAGCCCGAGAAAACCCACAAAAAAAAAACCTACATTCTTGTAGAGGCCAGAATCTTAGGCATTACCAAGTGGTTATGGAATATGGTGAATGCCTGAGGCCTAGAAGCCATTTGAATGGTCCCTCACTGTAGGAAACAATCCATACAGAGACAGAGCAAAAGTGGACCAAAGGCATTGCCCTTTGGTGGGTAGATCGGCACGAAGCCATATAGAAATCCAAGATGTTCCTATATACTCTATCACCCTGACCAATTCCCAAGACGTACTTGGGAAGGATGACTGTGAGGCCAAAGTCAGTGAGGAGAGAGGAGTTGGTGTGGACATCTTTTGCGGAGAGGACACCGCCAGCAACAAATCGTCCAAATACGGGAAAAAGGAAAAATCTTGTAGCGCAGTGGAAAAACTTTGTAGTTGCCTGATGCCTGGATGGTGAATGTGAAAGTAATTATCTTTCCGTTCCGTCGAGCAACACTTTCCCTTGATGGAGAAAGGGGGGAGGATGGAATGAAGGGTCAGCATCTTCAACTTTGTGTGGTGTGATTTAGTGGTGACACCCCTTAGATTTGAGATAGGGTGGAGTATGCCATCTCTTTTCGGATTTGACTTCCTCTGGAGACATAATTGTCCCGCTGAATTTCGTCTGGGATACATTCAATGGCACCTTTGTCAAGAAGAGAGGAGGATCTCCCCTTGGAGAGGAGTCTTTTTTTTCCCCTTTTTTTCTTTTGAAGATGGAAGAGAGAGAACGCCGCCTAGAGGTGGAGTTCTTGTTAACTCTATGGCCTTAATCCAGGCATTACCCTTGTACAGTATCCAGTGTCTGTGGTGATTCAACACCAGTTGTCTGTAAAGCGGCGAAGTCTGGAAAAATGGATGAGACGGCAGTGGAAGTTTGGAGAAATTGGATGGGCTGCTGGTGTCGTCTCCACAGATCCATCAAAAATGGGAATGGCGGATGCGGACTTTTTGAGATTATTGTTGCTGTTGTTGTGGCTCTATTGCTGCCTGTAGGGCCTTCGAGAGGATTGCTTGGGAAAAGCCTCTGTATTGAGCTAGTAGAGTCCACAGACTGAGGTTGGAAGTAGTTGAAACAGGTAGGTGCGGGCGCCACTTTTATTTCCGGGTACAGTATTGTGTTTTTGATCGGGTGATACCCAACTCTGCCTGTAAGGCATGCCTGGCCCGTGTGTCCAGGCGACTCCTCGGTCTAGCCACCAAAGGCCATCACCTCAAAAGGCAGATCTTCAATACACTTTTTAGCCTCAACTGTGCTGGTAACTATGACTTGACTTCTGCATTGCACTCTACATGGGGGCCTAACCTTGTGATTCTGTGCCTAGTCCGGGGAAGAAACTTCAATTAGTCCCAAACACTGGCGGCTAGATAGTCACCGGGCGACTCTCTAATGGTGGACCCTTTTATTTTTTTCGGGATACCAAATCTGGTATGCTCAAGTCCCATTAAATTAATGCCATAGCAAAATGGCTTTGTCCCTTATAAAAATGGAAAATCAAACGTTTGATATTGAAATTTATACTTTTTTGAACATTTTCTAACGGTGGATGCTTGACTCCGTGCTAAAGGTTAAAATAAATCCATGTTATAGGAAGGGCCACTGATTTTATTACCAGTTAGTGTACGTTGTAATTATTATGTTTGGTTTGGTTTAAAGGGGAGGGGATAGTGAGATTTATTTTATTTTATGTATGATTTTTATGCTGTAAGCCACTAGATCTTGTGGAGAGGCTTGGGTTAGAAATTTATTATTATTTATTACTTATTATATTATTAGGGGAGAACAGCTGTGAAACTACAGTCGTATTGACGATCTGCAAACAAGGACTCTTCCGCGCTTTGGGAGCAACCCGATCTGAAGCTGTATATTCACCATTCTCTGACCAACATCTAAGAAGAGCTAAGATCCTCATTGGAGATTAGGTTGTGTGTTCAACTTTTCCTGAGGGATGCAATAACAGGACAAGCAAAGCCGCTGACAATTCTGTGTCGTAATCGATACTCGACAGATTGCGAGACAATAAAAGAGTAGCCAACTGAAGAACCTTGTGGACAGGAGGAGGCGCATAGATTGAGGCATCGACCTCAAAGACACAATCTGAATGATCGTAGGGATATAACAGCGGAATCTGAGCTGCCCGCATCAACTGAACAGGAGATACAGGAGGCCCAGAGACCCTAGCATTAGTGCGAGGCAAAGGTGAAGGCACTCTGGTGGATTGAATCGAGGCCTAAACTCTAAACATGGTGTGAAGATCGGGATTGATATTCATCAGGGCTCTTTTTGGACTGTTAGGTTTGCTTCTCCTGGGAGGAAGAGGAAACCTCCTGCAGTTGAAGGAGACTAGGCACAGATGACATAACCTGAAACATTGTGGGAGCTGGCTCTAAGGTGCTGACGTACGGGCCTCGGCGTCAGGAAGGCTACTGTCAATGTTAAGACCTTCCGGTCAAAAGGGTCAAACATCGAGCCCGCTGTCGATTGTCGGCAGCCGATATTTTGGAGATCTTAGGGATCCTTGGGATTTTGGAAACGGGCATCAAAGCCAAGGATCAATCTGAGAAGATGATTTCTCTACAACAGAAGGGAGCGTTCCCAACAAAAAAAGCTTTAAATTGCTGAGCCCTGTTGCCAGAGTTGGGTTGTTAAAAGAGCCGACAAATATTACAGCGATCGGTAACATGTCCCTACCCAGACAAAAAGGGCATTTCGAATGTCATTGGTGAGGGGCACCTTCCTATTACAAGAAACACAGACTTAAACAAAGCGTTTCGAGGCCATAAGACGGCCTAGAAGTGAGGCGTCCAGCCAGGCAAAATACACAACAAAAAACCCTTTGCTTCAAAGCTCTGCAAGGGCAAATTTCTTGATTTATACCACAGTATATATGGTAGGTTCTAATTAATTCATGAAAAAAAAATTGTAAAACAGTAGAATCAATTGCATCTGTGAACATAAAATTCAATTACTTCTTTCTGCTTAAGCTTCTTATTTGTGATTTTGTCAAATGTGGAACTTTTTGCTGACTCAATCCGCATTGTAGCCTGTGGATTAAAGTCAGTTATTTTTGACAGAAAAAGAGACCTGCATAGAGATCCAAATATCTTTGTCACACTCCCTGAAATTCCATCTCAGCCCCCCTGGGTGTGTGGCAGGTCAAGTTGGCACCCTGTATTAGATGGACTTTCAAAATGATTGGACCATACAAAATCTTAGATACCATCTTAATACGTTTCAGGGTTTTTGTGATGAAGAATAACACTTTAAAATTCTGTCCTGCATTCAAGGAGTTTTCTTTTAAAAAAAAATATGCAGTTACAAACTAAGACTGCATGCTTAATGCACAACAATCGGTGTTTGTTGTTTTTCACAAAGAATTTTAGGCAGTTCAAATATCCCTGTAGCTGATCGACATCGCCATAAACCTCCCATCTGCTATGCATGTAGTGTCTATCGCCTCAAGCAGTGATCCTTTCTGATTACAGATTTAGAATAGTGTCTTGTATGGGTTGGTATGTCTTCAGGACTGTGTCAACAGGTGTGTTATTCATTAAACAAGGAAGAATTTTTTTTATAATTCTATTATTTATTTTCAACTAAGAGCCCAAGGCATCACTCACTCATCTTATCTTGTTCCAACCAATACTGATTACTCTTATAAGGCTGTGGAAACTGTGAATTAATTAAGGTGAGACAGTTCCAAGAATATTAAACCTTCACATTTTGCCCCGTTAATACAGTTCAGCCTCCTCACAGACGGGCTTGCCTTTCCGCGGCTTTGAGCTACGCGGAAGGCAAGCCCTGGCAGAGAAGTGATGAAATGCATACCCACATCATGCATACCCCATTATTTTATATGGGGCTTCATCATCACCCTTTTCCCCATACGTGGGTTGGGGAGTCCAGGAAGCACCTCCTGCATATGGAAGGGTGGACTGTAACTACCTAGTCTTTTCTACAAATTTATTACATTTCAGTGGAAAACTCCCCCCCCCTTTCTTGTTGAATCCATTCATGTAGAGTGTGAGAACTTCACTCTCACATCGTCAATATTTTCTCCATCCTATACCACATGTGTATAAGCACTTTGCAGTACTTATCATTTACTTATCATGGAATGTATCATGCAAGATCAGAAAAACTACACAAGCTGAATTCCTAGGCTATTAGAAGATGCAGAATTCTGAGCTCCTTAGCATCTAGTCATTTTTTTTACCCCACCCCACATCTGTGCATATCACCTTCACCCGCACATACCTTTACCCTCCTCTCAGGACGAGGACATCTTACAATTACTGAAGCTCTGACATCTGACAACAGTGACCGCTCATCGTTCCACAAATGGTAGGATAAATAAACAAAGCACAAATTTGAAGGAAAAAAACCACTCGTCCATAATGTTTTTGTACATTGTACACTTTATAACTTTTTAAACAAACATTCCATACATGTGGCAAACAGGCTTTTAAAACAGAAAATTTTAAGGCATGTAACGGGTGACCAAATAAGTATGGATAAAGGTTACTTAAGTTGACAATTCAAAATCTACTTGTTGAGAGTATGGGAAAAAAAATTACTTTTAACAATAATTATATATGAGATGGAGAAAAAAATCTCTTTTTCCCCTTTGGTTAGCTATTTTATGTAACAGATTCCATTATACAACAATTATATAGTACACTTAAATTGTTCAATATCCTAATTCATATGAAGTTTGTACATGTATAAATTTAAACAAATAAAAATAAGTTGTAAATATGAAATATTAGACTTCCTCATGACAATTGTTACAACGATCGCTACAATATTTGCCAATGTTATCACCGGAATAAACTTACAAATTCAGGGGCACTTTGTGAATAACAGCTATTTTATCCAACTGAGAGGGCAACTGTCACACCTTGTCTGTAAGCCAGGCGATGGGGACATCTAGCCTTTTAGATGTTGTTGGACTGCAGCTCCCCACATCCTCTACCATTGTTTGTGCTGGCTAAAGCTCATGCAGTTATAGTCCCAACAATATCTGAAAGGCCACTATTCCCAATGCCTGTTGTAACCTTTGTTATTTTTCGGGCCCATCCATTAGGGTCCATATTCGTTGTTCAGACCATTGCCACATCTGAGCGTGATAGTTTAGGTGTAAGGATGGCTGCACATTGTAAAAGGCCTTGTTTAGAAAATTAAAGCAGATACCAAGGACACTGGGAGACTATTATTATTCATTATTATTATTATTATCTTTATTTATATTCCTGCCCTTCTCCCAAAGCTGGGACTCAGGGCGGCTTTACACCTTTAAAAAAACACCCATTACTGTTAAAAACATTTTAAAAAATTATATTAAAATAGAATCAAGTGCTACCATACTTAAAACAAATTCAATGCTAAAAATAAGTTTAAAAAGATTTAAACGCTTAAAAAATAAGTGTGCCCATGAGATCCAGACCCTCCCCTGAGGATCTCAGAGCCCAGGCCGTCTCATCTAGGGAGATACAGTCTGCCAAAATCGCCTGGACCTGAGGCCATATAGGGTTTTATAGGTCATCCACCAGTACTTTGAATTTGTGCCTGGAAAGAGGACTGGCAGCTAGTGGAGCTGTTTCAACAGGGGCACTGTGTGATCTCTATAACCTGCCTTTTTAACAGCTTGCGCAGCTCTTGGAACCAGCTGAATTTCTGAACACTCTTCAAGGGCAGCCCCATTGTAGAATGCCTACATATCTCCAATGTGAGTAACCAAGGCATACCCCGAGGCCAGATACGGCATCTCAAGTAACGGGTGCAGTTGGCGCACAAGTTTAAATGTGCCAAATCACTCCTGGTCATGCAGAGACCTGGGCCTCCAGGAGAACTCCCAAATTACGAACCCGTTGTCTTCAAGGAGTGTGATCCCTCAAACCTTGGCTGGATTCCTAGTCCATATCTCCTTCCAACTGACCAGGAGTACCTCTGTCATATCTGGATTAAGTTTCAACTTGTTGCCCTTATCCAGTCCCTTACTGATGACAGACATGGTTTAAGACCAGGACAGCTTCCTTGGATTGAGGTGGGAAGGAGTGTATCGTTCGTGTCATGGCATATTGATGACACCCACACCCAAAACTCAAAACAAACCTCTCTCAGACCTTCATATATATATTTAAACAGCATAGGAGACAACACAGAACTTGAGGAACCCCAAAGCCAATGGCCAAGGGGTCAAGCAGGAGTTGCCCAGCACCACCTTCTGGGTTGCCCCTCCAGGAAGGAATGGAGCCCCCATGAACACTGCCCCTAAGTCCCATCCCAGAGAGGTCATCCCGAAGGATACCATGGCGATGGTATCGAAAGCCGCCTAGGGTCCAAGGAAACCAATAGGACACACTCCCCATCCAGTTCACTGCCTAGGTCATCCACCACAAGGCTGTTTTCTTATTCAAGTGTGAATATTTAATTTTTTTAAGACTTTTTTTTCTTTTGTGGCCTTGTCCTCACACTATGTGATCCTTCTTTCCTGTGCGGCGATCTTCGGGAACTTCTAGAGGTGCATTTTGACAGTGAATTTACCCTCCCCTGACATATCACACTTCCATTCCTGCCAAACACCCCAATCCTTTCATCCAGTATCTCAGTAGAATCATTAGGAAGTCTCACCATGTTGATATTGTCACTTCATCAGTTCATCTTCTCTTTCCAGAGGTTTAAGGTCTGAAAAGTTGCTTAGGTCTCGGCTGTGGGGAAAGAATCCATATTCTGATAGTCACACGCATTTCTCTACATGGCCAAGGACCATGCTGGCTGACTCATGCCTGACCTTACGTAGCAAAGACTATCTTAAAGTTCTTTCAGTTAAGAAGGTGCCTTCAGACTGCAGCTTGGAATATGCCATTCCATACAGCTTTCCTGTCTATTAGAGCTTGCCATCCATTTCCAGCCATGAAAACACCAGCTGTATTGGTTGGTCAGCCAGACTTCTTTTCAGTCCTGTTCAAGCTTTCTTCAGCGGACAAATGAGTGTCCATTGGCCCTAACATCCAGAATGGCTTCTGAGGCCCCTTCCAGGGCTCAAAAAGGAAGAGATGTTCCTCTTAGTCCCCGTAAAGCTCTAGAGAAAACTGGTGCAGAGAGGAAAACATCCTTCCTCTTCAGTTTTGTGGGAGCAATGGAAGGAGTAGCAGAAACGATAAGACAGGCCAGTGATCCTCACAGATCTGACTGCATTGGGACCTTCTACTCAAAACCCATCCTTTATCTTGTTTCTCACCTCTTGGGGTCTCCACAATGTCCCCTAGCCCAATTCTGGAGAGAACTGTGAGTGAGATGAGTGTGTAATTCAATTAGGTTCATGTCGTCATTCCTACTCAGAAAGGGAGGTTTTTTGTCAACTTTCAGGCTACCCATGTGGTGATTTTATCTGTGTTGGACCATTGGACATCAAACAAGTAACCTCCATGGCTCAAAGTCAATAAATCCTCTGTTGTATCCTTTCTGCAAACCAAAGGTGTTGCACCCAACTTCTCTCTCAACCACTGCTTTGCTTTCTTGTGTCTCTATATGCTAAAGACTCTCATACTCTTCTGAAGATCTGGCCACAAAATAGCCCCTTCTCGGTCTATGCACCTAAATATAATGGTTTTCTGAAAGGTGATATACACCTTTGTCCAACTACCTATGTGAAGCCTGCCATTGGTCATCACTAAGCTTATGCATTCCTCTTCAATCCATGGCTCCCATGACCCTCACCTCTCCTGGAAGACCGCTTCCTTACCACCATGGCATCTGCTTGCAGAACCAGTGAATTGGTAGCACTTAGGATGAACTCACCTACTTGTCTTTCATTGGACAAGGTGGCCCTCTCCACAGACATTCTTTCCTCCTTTAAAATGGTTTCCACTTTCTATTCTAATCAACCATGGGCTTTCCATCCACTTACAATCCACCATCCAGAATGTGGCCTTTCATACTCTAGACGTTAATGGGTGCTCCTATTCTATCTCTTTTGGACAAAGCACTTTTGAAGTCTCACTGTCTGTCACCTATGATGCATAAGAAGTGAAAATAATCTCATCTCAACATGTCTCCCACTGGATGGTGATGCTGTCAACCTTGTCTACTCCCTCACTGGAAACCTCTCCCCCAGGAATCAAAGCTTACTTGACTAGTGAGCTTTGATTTGGTAGCCACCTTATCAGCATTCGAGGGGTTCTCTCCTGGAACTGCCACATAGCTAAATGGACACAACCATCTGCATAACTATTACATTACAATGAAAAGTCGAAGGCTTCATGGCCAGCATCCATAGCTTTTTGTGGGGGTTTTGGGCTATGTGGCCATGTTCTAGCAGAGTTTCTTCCTGATGTTTCGCCAGATCTGGCAAGATGCCAACCACAATGCTGGCAAACGTCAAGAAGAAACTCTGCTAGAACATGGCCACATAGCCGCAAAAACCCACAAAAAACTATTACATTACAGAATGCTCAGTCTTTGGGGAGATGTTCTTTCATGAATTCTGGCATGACACACTATCATCAAATTTAGCTTCCTCATTTTCCCTATAAGTGAGTCACAGAAACCACAAAAAAGGTAGGGTTGCCTACCTGTAACTGTTCTTCGAGCCGTACTTGTGACTCATACAACCCCTCTCCTCCTCTCTTCATGCCATCCATCTCTCTAGGCCTCCCGATGGTGGACTTGGAACTGGATTTTGGCAGGAATGTACAGTTTTAAGTGCAGGTGAAGTGGCAGAGTTACTGCCAAATTACAGCTGTAGACGCTTCCAACAATCTCAATGCAAGGCTCAGAATGATCTGTGTGAGTTCACAGAGACACTCAAAGAACCATAGGAGCAGGTAGGCAACCCATTCCTATTTATTTCTATATATCCATCTTTCTCCTAGCCTAGGACTCAGGGGAAAGACAGAAAGAAAAAGAAAGAAGAAGAAAAGAAGAAAGAAAGAAAGAAAGAAAGAAAGAATGAACACACACACAGGGGTGGAGAGAAAAGTAACCCTCTAGTCAAACAAAAAATTTAGGACTTCCGAAAATGAATAGTCCAATAACAACAGCTGAGATTCAGAAGCCATCAAAAAAGGGGAAGAAAAGGAAGTCGCCTGGACCAGATGTTTCCCATTGATACTATCAAAATTTTTAAGATCAATTACTGCTTCCACTTAAGGCCACAATGAATGCAATTGAAAAACAAAATACCCCATGACTTGGCAACAAGCAAACATCACTCTCCTGTTGAAAGAAATAGAGATCTAAAGATGTTTAAAAACTAACGACCGATATCCTTGCTGAACACGGATTATAAGCTGTTCACCACAATCTTGTCAGAAAGGTTTAAACAGTTCTTTCAGAATGGATCCATGAAGATCAAGCTGGATTTCTACCAAAGAGCACATCTAAAAGATACATCCGTACTATTTTCAACCTCCTGAATATTATGAAAAACATTGTGAAAAGGAGCTAGCCTTGATATTCATGGACCTCGAGAAAGCCTTCGATAACATCAGCTGGATAACGCTATTCATTATGTTGGAAAACTGGAAGTTGGGGTACAATTCCAGAAATGGATCCAGTAATATATAAAGAACAAAAGGCGAGTTTATAAATAAAACGTAAATCTGAAGAATTTGAAATAAAACGGGGAACGAGAAAAGGCTGTCCTTTATCTCCATTGCTATTCATTTTTGTATTAGAAAAGTTAAATAACAGAGTAAGATTGGAAGAACAAATTCAGGTCTGAAAATTAAGAAACTGAGTATAAAATGAGGCTATTCGCCGATGACGTGGTTTATATTCTGGAAAACCCCTGCAATAGTATTCAAGCTTTATTAACCTAGTACAAGAATTTGAAAAAAGCCTCCGGGCTTAAGGTGAACAAGGATAAAAACCAACATGCTGACGAAAAACATGGAGATCGGCTATTAAAATTTGGAAGAGCTTTCGGGATTCAGATAGGAAAAAAGTGAAATATTTGGGAATAACTATAACCAATAGAAAACACAGATTTATTCCATAATAACATGAGGAAACATGGGGAATATTAAAGAAGATCTTGTAAATGGGGGAACATTCAGTTATCTCTTTTGGGAAGATAGCTGTCATTCACAAATGAATGTGCTTCCTAAATTTGTTCATTGTTCTCAACCATTCGATTTTGCATTCTTTTAAACCTTTGGATAAGTGGCGCAAAAATGAATAATGAGATTTGTCTGGAACAAAAAGAAGGCCAGAATTGGAAAGAAAATAATGTGTGATGAGAAAGGTAGAGGGGGCCTGGGACTTCCAAATTTGAAAATTTATTACTTGCATCTACATGTTGTTGGGTTAATAGAATGGATTCTGTTAGAAAAGAGTATATATTGAATTTAGAAGGAGACGGACTAAGTTTGGGTTTCATGGTTATCTATTTTATAATAAGATAAATACACAGAGAATGTAAAAATCATATTATAATTATATGTTGAGTGTGGGATAAATTAAAACTGAGACTCTGTATCAAATTGTTTACAGTTGTTCTCCACATGAAGCTTTTTTTGGGGGGAAGGTATACCAAAGAAAAAATGGCTAAGATATGCAGATTTAATTACAGAACACAGAACTCGACCAGAATTCAAAACAATGGAAGAGTTACAAAGTTCAGGCATTTCATGTCATTGGTATCTGTATATGCAATTAAAGAAAGATGGAAAAATGATAAGCTACAGCCAGGCATATGTAATAAGCGAAAATGAATGGGAAGAGATAATAGGGAAAGGAAAGAAGAAGGCCATTGCTAGATTTTTAAAATATTTTGGTTGGGATACGGAGGAGGAGGTGTGGCGTAGCTGATTCTTGGGCACAGAATGTGGGTCATAACATAGCATATAAAAATGGAGAGAACATTTGGACCAAGGTCTCAAATATACTAGCAATCAGAACTTAAAGGAGAACATATACAAAATGACATTAGATGGCACCTCTCTCCGCAAGAATTTCTTGTGTTTAAAAGCCGAAACCAGGTGTTGGAAATGTCTCAAAGCAATAGGGTCTTATTCCATCTATGGGGACATGTACTGTGGCAAAACAATTTTGGCTAAAGGTGCTATATCATAACTAAGAGCTAACATTCAAATTTCCTCTTCCCTGAAACATATTTGCTTGGTATTGATTGATCGAATTGCAGAGAAACACATGGTAAACTAATTTTCTATCTTCTTACATGTGCCAGAATTTTATATGCTACATATTGGAAATCTGACCAGACCCCATCCATGGAAGTGGCTAATGAAAGTATTCGAATGGCGAATGGATAAGATGACCTGTTGGATGAGGGAAAAAACAAAGAATTTATTAAAAAAGAGTGGGAAACCTTTTTACAAATTATAGAAAGAAAATGGGAAAATATTGTGGTCTTGAGATAATCATGTAATATGTTACCTATTAAGTGGCGCGAAATAGAATTGGAGTGTTTTCAGAAACCAGATGTTAATCTGAATTTAGGTTCCCAATTATAAATGAATATAGAGCAATGAAATAGAGCTTATGTCTTTCTCAATTAAGTTTAGTAGTCTACATAGTTCTCCTTGTTCGAAGTAGCTTATAAAGGTACAAAATGGTTTAAAAATAATAAGACCAAAATCTACTCCGGACATATGGATCAAATAATTTGTGTACCTAATGAGAAAACAATTAAGTTATAAATTGAGTGTATGCTCTCCCCACTAGGATGGGGGACACCTGGCTAAAGGAGACAACATGTGAAAGGGATCTAGGAGTCCAAGTAGACCACAAGTTGAACATGAGTCAACAGTGCGTGCGGCAGCTAACAAGGCCAATGCGATTTTGGCTGCATCAATAGAGTATAGTGTCTAGATCAAGGAAGTAATAGTGCCACTCTATTCTGCTGGTCAGGCCCCACCTGGAATATTGTGTCAGTTCTGGCGCCACCAATTCAAAAGGATGTTGGAAACTGGAGTGTCCAAAGGAGGGCGACTAAAATGGTGAAAGTCTGGAAACCGTGCCCTAGGGAACGACTTAGGAGCTGGGGATGTTTAGCCTGGAGAAAGAAGGTTAGAGGTATATGATAGCCCCGTTCAAATATTTGAAGGGATGTCATGTTGAGAGGA
>NW_024802963.1:39589-39905 GCF_019175285.1 Sceloporus undulatus
TTTATCTTACATGTAGCTCAAATGTTTCCTTCACAAAGTGCACAGTTAGTTCAGTCCTATTTACAGCCATGAATTTCTTGTCATGTAAGTTTTTGAACAATCTTTTACCCTGTAATTTACCTTAAGTGAATAAATATGTATGAACAGATTATCAGAAAATGTGAATCATAGAATCATAGAATCATAGAATCATAGAGTTGGAAGAGACCACAGGGGCCATCCAGTCCAAACCCCTGCCATGCAGGAAATCACAATCAAAGCATCCCCGACAGATGGCCATCCAGCCTCTGCTTGAAGACCTCCAAGGAAGGAGACT
>NW_024802964.1:0-15911 GCF_019175285.1 Sceloporus undulatus
GAACATTAGGAGGAACTTCCTGACAGTTAGGGCTGTTCGACAGTGGAATGCACTCCCTCGGAGGGTGATAGAGTCTCCTTCCTTGGAGGTCTTTAAACAGAGGCTGGATGGCCATCTGTCAGGGATGCTTTGATTTGGATTTCCTGCATGGCAGGGGGTTGGACTGGATGGCCCTAGTGGTCTCTTCCAACTCTACGATTCTATGATTCTATGATTCTATGATTCTAAGTTGTTTCCAACTTACGGTGGCCCTAAGGCAAACCTATCATTGAGTTATATTGGCAAGTTTCATCAGAGGGTTTGCCACTGCCTTCTTCTGAGGCTGAGAGATTCTGACTTACCCAAGGTCACACAGTGGATTTCCATGGCTGAGCTGAGATTCAAATCCTGGTCTCCAGAGTCCTAATTCATTGTTCAAACTACTACAGCACTGGCTCTCATTACATGTGCAAAATTATAAATGGCATCCAATAGTATATTTGAATAGGGAAGGAGACTGGGGAATAAGCAGCATAATTGCAAAATTAAAGGATAAAGGTCACTTAGTAACAAGGCAGCTATGTGAGAATTCAGGGAGACCTTTTAAGATTGAAATGTTGTGGGATATTGTTGTGAAACAATATTGGCTTCAGCAACCTGGGATTCACAAAAAAATGTCAGGAATAAGGGTTAATGAAGAACCTGAAGATTTGATGAGAAAAAAGTTTGCAGGGGGGGAAGATTGTCCCGTTATAGAATTTTGTTGGAAAGCCAGAAAATGGATTATTATGATTATGGAGAAAATATATTAAAATAAGTAGTAAACAAATCCTAGAGTGGCAAAATGAAATTATTAAGATTAAAAATACTAATGTAAGGGAACAACAGTTACAATTAATTAATAGATGGTATAGAACACCATAGCAGCTGCCTTATATACAGTCAGCCCTTCTTATACACTGATTTTTTATACACGGATTCAAGCATACACAGTTTGATAAATTTCAAATATCAAACCTTGATTTTCAATTTTTTATAAGGGACACCATTTTGCTATGTCATATTTAATGGGACTTGAGCATACATGGATTTTGTTATACACGGGGGATCTTGGAACCAAACCCCAGCATATAACAAGGGTCCACTGTAATAAAAGATATGCTATTGAATTGTTGGTATGGATGTGGAAGTGGGAATGGAAGTAAAGGCACACACACACGGGGTGGGAATGTTTAAAACTGCAGAGATTTGGGTGGGAAATAATTAATGAAATAAATGGAATAATAGAGAACACTTTGGAACTGAATATAGAAAAATGTATGATTTTAAATGTAATGAATATGGGATTAGACAATTATGAAGAGTATTTGCTGAAACCAATAGTAAGGGCAGCTCATGCAGTTATAGCCTCCAGATGGAAAGATGAACAAAAATGGAAGGTAGATAGATGGCAATATTACATTTCTGAGTGTATTATATTTGATTTTATATTAGAAAGAAGAATCGGGTATATGATGATGCAGAAAAGAAGGTTTTAGGATTCTTCAATGGCCCTTGAGGCCCTTTAAAACTTATTATCTCTTTGCATGGGTGATGAAGTGTAGACGTCATATAAAGAAGCATATTGGACCTAGGACTTACTCTTTAGACCCTTACCTGGCTAGAGAAACCTGTCTGAGGTGGACTCACAAAATGGTTATCAGAAATCATCCGTGCTTAAGGTTAGTTAATAATATGGTAGTTCATATTATTATTCCTAAAGGCGACAGTAGTAAAGTTCCTGTCAAAGGAGCCAGCTGAATCAATGGCTATGAACAATAATTGTTGCTCATTTCCCCTCTTTGAGGAAGATCCTGGTGTGGATGGTTTTGCCTTAATTCCAGGAAAGAAGGAAACCAGGGCCCCGTTTCCACTGGCCTAAGTATGTTGTGCCCTAGAGCAATGCCAATCAAAGTAATGTTCTGTGGACTAGTGCCAGCCCTAGAGCAATCAACTGCTGGTCTGTTGCAAACTTCCAGGAAACTATGTAAGCACAATAGTATTACAAATATAGTACTGTTCATTGGTAGATTTGGAAAAAATTCTAGTCCACCACATCAGACTGTTTCAGAAGCACTACTTCAGACAGTTGTTTGACACTTACTCTTTTCTTCTGATAAACAATGCATTTTATATCCTAATTTGTTCAGCCTCATTTCCTAAAAACAGCCATATTTTTTTCCATACCATGACAGTTTAAAATAAAAAGGGTTGCTGTGATGTGGCTTGGCCACGCATATCCTGGATTTCCTCTGTGAAATGTTAGGAGGTATGCAATAATTTTGTTTAAAGAATTGATTGTATTATCCTGTGTTTGAGAGTCTTGTAAACTGTCCATGCATGTGAAAAAGTGCACAAAAGTATTTTAAGAGGTAGATGATTTGGAGCTTTGGAATAAGTACTTTACCAATATGCTGGCAACACTTGAGTTTATCACTCCTTGTCCCGAACATCAAGGAAACAACCTTTAAACCTACTAGATAAGGATGTGAATGAACAGAATCACAGATCTGCCCTGTTTATCAGTTGTTTTACAGGCACAATTCAAGGTGCCTCTTTATTCATAGGATAATGATGCGATCATTGCAACGTCACATAATGTCATCTGATAATCTTTGCACAATTGTGTGATAGTGCTGGGAGCATTGTGCTATGTTCCCATCACTTTTGTCCATGTGAAAGTCTCCAACCTAAGGGACTGCTTGTTTCTTTCTGAACCTGCCTGGATATTAACAATCTTCAAGAGAGGCCTTCCTGAGGATAAACCACTTTTAACAGCTATATTGCCAAGTCCCAGAGCTGCTGCTAGGGTCTCTCATATTAGAGAGGCTTTTGTTGAAGAGCCAGGCTAAATGGGCCATATAGCTACTGGGAAGCAGCAGCAGCAGTGTGTGTGTGTGTGTGTGTGTGAGAGAGGGAGGGAGGGAGGGAGAGAGAGAGAGACTGGTGGAGGAGCTAACACTTGTTAATACACCTCAGCAGGGGCATGTAAACCCCCTTTCAATGGCTTCTACCAGGAAAACGCTATGATGAGCCAACCCAAAATGAAACAAGAGGTAGTGCAAGAACATGAGACATTTAGATTGGGTGGCACTGAACGAGCTACTGAAGTACAAGAAAGAACAAGTATGAGTAGTCATGACTCAACTAGACTCAAGTCGAAAAGTTGTTCAGCTGTTGATGTACTCAGAAGTGAAAGGAAAGGTAAATAACACATATAGGAACACAGAATGTGAGAAGCAAGAATCAGGGGAAGCTAGACATAGAAGACTATCGCACTGCGTTCTGAGAACGTTCTCATCACGTGATGAGAACGGAACGCATTTGAGAATACCGCACGTATGTGTTCCAATCGGGTTCTCAGAACGCTTAAATGTGTTCCAAATGTGTTCCAGGAGGGAACGGATTTGAATGTGTTCTGAATGTGTTCCCAGAGAGCTGAAACGTGATGAAAACGTTCCAAGAGAAGTGTGTGCGGTATTCTTATCTGTTCTCAAATCCGTTCCCTCATTCCTGTGTCTCCTGATTGGCTGAAAGAATGACAGGCAGGGAGGGAGGCAGGCAGGCGAGCGACTGCAGTGAGGGAAGGTGTGTGTGTGTGAGGGGGGAAAGAAGGAGGGAGGGAAGGGAGGAAAAAGGGAGGAAAGGTGGGACAAGGAAGAGAAGAGGAAAGCAGGGAAAGAGAGAGAAAGAGAGAGGGAAAGAGGAGACCAGAGCAGAGAGCAAGAGGGAGAGGGTCTGGCTGCTCCTGGGGGGGGGGGGCGGTTCTGGTGTCATGTCCGGCGGGGCTCCTGTGCTGGCAGCCTGCAGGAGGCAGGGATGGCAGGGATGCCCAGGACCTTCTCCTCCTTCCCTCCAGGAGGGAACCCACAAAAGCTCCTCTGTTTGGAGCACCACAGAAAAGCAAGCAAACAACTCCCAGAATTCCATAGCAAAGAGCCAGACAAGAGTTAAAGCGGGGAGGGAAGCTCACAACCTGAAGGCACACATTACATGCACACACACAGAAGCAAAAGGGTGTCAAGCTGCCAAAAAGGGGAAATGGGATGACAGCAGAGGACTCTTCTTTTCTAACCGGTTTAAAGAGCTGCTATGGCTGCCGGGGCTCTGCTCTTGGTCCAGTCCCCTCCCTTTCCCTCCGCTTGAAGAGATCTCCGTGGAGCTCCCTTAAAGCCCAGGCTGCCAAGGAGGGGACTCTGCCCTTGGCCCATCAAGTTACATAGGTTTTATCCTATTTTCTTCAAACATATGCCAGCATATGAAGCCCCAACGTTTTATAGGGGCTTGCCTTCCTTCCCTCCCAAGAGAATCCTCGGACTCCCTTCGGAGGGAAGACAAGCTGGGGGGGGGTGGGGGGGCTTGCCTTCCTTCCCTCCCAAGAGAATCTTCGGAGGGAAGACTTCTCAGTGAGGCTGAGAAGCACTCTCCCGGCCAGAGTCCCTAGGCTTACTGAAATCCCCCATCTCCCTTCCCCATAGAAATCAATCCAAAAACTGAGTTTAAAAGGAACAGAGGAGAGCCCTTTGGGTCTGCATCTGGGAGAGATTTTAAACTCCGTTTTTGGATTCTTTCCTATGGGGAAAGAGGGGAGAGGGAGAGATGGCAGGACAACCCCATAGCCAAGCATCCTCTGCTCCCCCCAGATGAAGACCCATAGGGCTCACTGCTCTTTTAAAACTCCGTTTTTGGATTGATTCCTATGGGGAAGGGAGGTGAGGGATTTCAGTAAGCCGAGGGACTCAGGAGAGGCGAGCTCCATGGCCCAAGCCTCCCTTTTCCCTCTTTCCTGGGGGCGGCGCCTCTCCCGAGCCGTCCAACCACTGAGTGGCGACGTCATCAGAACACAGCCCACAAAACGTAATACAGCAAACCGTTCTGAGAACGGTTTCAAGAAAAAGGAATCGCAGTGCGGTAAACTGCCGTTCTGATCCCGTTCTGATCCCGTTTTGATTTCTAATGCGGTAATATCCGTTCCAGGAACGTTCTCATCACGTGATGATATGGAACGTTCTCAGAACGCAGTGCGATAATCTTCATAGTAAAACAAGAAATGGAACATAATTGCAATACTTGGGTGAGCAAACAAAAGGGGACAGGAATGGGATGTTTTGAATAAGATAATTACACAATGTTTTCTTCAGGAAATGCAAATCTAAGAAGAAAATCTAAGTTCATTCATTGCAAACACATTCCAAGCAACCTAAAAAGTGACAGTATATATGGACATCACCTGATGGTCAATATACAAATCAAATAACTACATAATTGCATGCAGAAAATGAAGAAACAAATTCTCTCTGCAAAAACTAGACTAGGAGCAGACTGTGGCACAGACCATGAACTACTAATATCAGAAAATTAGAGTAAAATTAAAGAACACTAAACCAACTAGTGTATTAAAATACAACCTGAAGAATATCCCTATAGAATTTAAAGATAATGTGAAAAATAGATTTGCGCTATTAAGTCTAACTGACCAGGAGCGAGGAGAACTCTGAAGTAAGCCAGGGAGATTTTAAGGGAGAAATGCCAAAATACATTATCCATAGAGAAAGAGAAAGCCTCGATGGATGACATTGACTCTTCAAGCTGTTAAGGACAAAGAAGAAGCAAAAATGAAAAGATTCAGAACCCTGAATGCAACTGTGTGCAAAGACAAGGAATACTATCATAATAATCAATGTGGAGAAATAGATGGCAACCAAAAAGGAAAAACGAGAGACCTCTTCTGCAAGACCTGAGGATTAAAAAGGCAAGAAGAGGTTTGGGAACATAGTGGGAACATCAATCCAGTATTGCCTTACTGCAGAGATCCGGATCTCCTTGGGACAAAAAAGTAAGTGTGAATGCCCCCCCCCCCCCCAGTCATCCCTCCATATCCACAGATTTTTTATCCATAAATTCAATCATCCACAGCTTGAAAATATATATATATTTTTAAATTAAAAAAGCAAAGCTTGATTTTGCCATTTTGTATAAGGGACAGCATTTCACTGCACCTTTGTATATAATGGGACTTCAGCATTCATGAATTTTGGTTTCCATGGGGGGGGGAATGGTGGTTCTGGAACCAAACCCTTGGCACCAAGGGCCAAATGTACAACAGTCAGGGTTGTCCATGCCATCGTATCTCCAGTTTCTATTTATAGTTGTGAAATCTGGACTGTGAAGAAAGTAGGTAGGAAGAAAACCAACTCATTTGAAACCTGGTGCTGGAAAAGAGTTCTGCAGATACCATGGACTGCCAAAAAGCCAAATAAATGAGCCGAGACAGACCGCCTGAAAATGACAGACCACCTGTAGGCGGCTGTTTTAACTCTGGAGCAATGCTGCAGCCACCAAACCGCGTGGCATCCCTCCAGAATAAAAAGAACCCAGTTCTTCTGGGTTCTTTTTTTGGTGTCTGGATTACATCGTGAGTGCACCACTGGTGACGCGCAATGACATGCAGATGCTGTGTGTCCCTTACATCAAGATGGTGGCACCCATGTGGATGGGATGCCACCATTAGGCTGCCACCATTGCACACTAGGGTTCCAGGCCGTGCAGTTGCTGCGTGATCCGGAACCCTAGTATTGCTGCTGCCACACCACTTTTGGCCCATCTGTCTTGGGCCAAATGAGTCCTAGAGCAAATCAAGCCTGACGACTAAAATGTGACTACTGTCCTAAGCCCTTGGGAGGAAAGATTGTTCAGCCTGGGCTGCAAAGTACTTTTGCACATTGAACTTGGCAGGGTGAGGTGAGGGTAAAAGGGGAAAGAAGAAAGAGAAACATGGGGCCTTCCTTTTGTATGTTATTTGTGTGTTTTATCTTTTCTTTTCTTTTTTTTTTTTAAAAAATCTTTGCATGATTTTTAAATGGGTTCATAGCAGTTTAATGTGGATATTTTAAATGGTTTTTAATTAATTAATCTTTTGTACCGGTAAACATTTTTTGATGGATTGCTCTGGAAGCCACCTTGAGTCCTGTTCTGGGAGAAAGGTGGCATCAGGGGTATCATCAGGGGGCGTGAACTGCACCAAGTGACACCCTTGGTGTGGCACCAGTGCTCCCCAAACATCTGCCTTTGGGCAGAAATGGCCTGTGGCATTCACCTATGTCCCGTTAAAATGCTGAAGAGATGGGGTGAGTGGGGTGAGGATCAGTGATATAGAGGGGCTACAACTGATGAGTAATTTTAGTATAAAAAGACATGGTTAAGGATTGTGTATGGTGTGGTCTGGGAGGAGGTCAATGGGGTGTGATGCCAACCCAAGCCCAGAGGAGGAAGGGCTGCCCGGGTTAGATTTTTGCAATAAAATACCACAAAAATGGCACTAGCCAAGTGACTAAGAATGGAATTATTAAAATGACGTGAAATAAGTTTGTAGGGGAAAAAAAGAACAGAATTGTGATTTTTGAACTGAAGGAATCTTTTCCAAATAGAGATGAGAATTTGACTCAGACATATTAACTACTTTGAAGCTTAAACCGAGGAAGTGTGTGTGTGTGTGTGTGTGTTGGCTGTTGAAGTTATATTTTGTTGAAGTTACTCAATGAACTGGAACATGTTTATATATGTCATGTGAATTTGGATAAGAGAACAGCGAATATGTTCTTCTTTTTGGCTAATTAATAAAATGTAATTAGAAATACTAAAAATGGGGATCCCAATTTTTGTTTGAAATGGCCTCACTGCTCCTTTTGTGTTGGCTCCCCCCTTGCCTGTTCTCCCTTTTGGATTCAAGGAGGCTTTGGGAGGAGGAGGAGGAGGGTGGAGGGGGAACGTTGTTGTTGTGGTGTGTTATTATCCCAGAGCCGCCTCCGCCTCTCTCTTTCTTCCTGCTTGGCTTGGGCTACGAAACTGGGAAGGGCTTTTCCCGAAGCCGGAAAATCTTGGGGGAAACCTCCCCCCTCAGCCTCAGGGGGAGGAGGAGGAAGCCAGGCAACAACCAGGCAGATGATAAAAAACAGAGCAAGGGTTTGAGGGGAGGAGGAGACTCCGGAGCCAGCCTGTTTCCCTCTCCTCCGCCGTGATGCTGCCGGGTAAGAGGAGCCCCTCCACCTTCTGGCTCTTTTCTCTCTCTCTCTCTAGTCTCCAACTCAAGGGATCCCTCTCTGGCTGCATCCACACTGCAGAAATAATCCACCTCGACATTAGCAGGGACTCCCTGGCAGTGAGAGCCCTTTGACAGTGGCCTAGGCTGCCTTGGGGAATGGGGGGCTCTCCTTCTTTGCAGGTCTTGAAGCAGAGGCTGGATTGGCCCTTTGTCAGGGGTGCTTTGCGTGTGAGTTCCTGCATGGCAGAAGGGGATTGGGCTGGATGGCCCTGGGGTCCCTTCCAGCCCCTGGGGTCCTAGGATTCCGCTTTCACCGCCATGGCGCTCAGCGCTGTGGGATCCCGGGATCCTGGAGATGGGATTCCTAGTTATTAGGCGAGGCACTTCTTCGCCTTCTCTGTCAGTGAGCTCTGGTGCCAGGACAAACTACAATCCCCAGAGCCATGGTGGGTAAACTGCATCTCTTCTGCCCTGGGGGTGAGATCAGGAGCCCCTTCGCACTACAGTAGGCGAGCACTATGCCTCCGCTTGAACTGCTCCATCCTCTTCAGCAATTGTGCTGAGTGTGTGTGTGTGTGTGTGTGTGTGTGTGTGTCTAAGCGTGTGTTTGAGGTAAACCCCATCTGAAAGGACTGATGGATTGAATGAATGCTTTTCTTTGACTGTGCCATCAAGGCTTCCTCCAGATTTCTGGAGAAATGCCTTGCTTCTTTCACAGAACTTTGCTGTTAGGAGGGGTCCAAACAACCATCACCTCCGATTTTTAATCTTGTCGGTTTCCCCCTCCATTTCTGCTGTCATCTTTCTGGAAGGGTGTGTGTTTATACCTTCAATTGGGATATAATCTTGTAGTCACCCCATCAATTTCACAGGGTTTTCTTGGCAAGGAATATTCAGAGATGATCTGGCCAGTCCTTTCCTCTGAAATATTGCCCGCCGTCCTGGCATTTCTACGTCACCAGGGTTCGATTCCCAGTTCCACTGTGAGACCTAGTAGGTGACCTTGGGCAAGTCACATACTCTCAGCCTCAGAGGAAGGCCATGGCAAACCTCCTCTGAACAATTCTTGCCAAAAAGCCCCTGATAAGTTTGCCTTATGGTGACCATAAGTTGGAAAGTAAGGCCCACAGCAACAAACCGGGCATTTGTTGGCAGTCTCCCATCTAAGTGCCAACCAGAGCTGACCCCACTTAGCTTGAAATCTGGTTTAGGGTATTTAGGTCTGGGAGCAATCTATTATGGAGGAATGATCAAATGCTGCTTTGAAATAGTGATGGTGGGAACTTGCCACTTTAGAAGTACCAGCAACTGGTGGTTACTGTGGATTTCCTCCTTCTCTTGCCATTTCTCTAGTTCTGCTCTACTCTTGCTTAGGGTCACCCAATGAAGTAAGGGGCCGGGCTCTTCCATGGTTTTGTAGAAGAAGGCATTTCTTTTCACATGAGCAACACTTGCTGAAATTCTCTCTAGCAGTGGTTCTTAAACTATTGATCTCTAGATGTTTGGGGTTTCAGAGCCTGTAATCTTTGAGTATTGGCCGTACTGACTAAGACTTGAGCTTTAAAGTTTTAAAGATTAATGCCTTTTAATTTATCAGTTTCATATATTTCATATGGGCCTGCTTGTGGATAACATGCGCTTGTCACCAAAGTAAATTATCCTTGGATTGCTAATGTAATATATGAATGTGCTAGCAAGTGTGTTGAGATGCAGCCATGAACACGCAGCGATCTTTGAACATTAGCTTGTATAAGGCAGGCTGTAAGTGCAGAGAAAAAACCCCTGTGTGGCATTGGAAATGTTTAATTTCACACCTAAAGTGAGGCTTTAAGCACAGAATATGCTGTATGACCCTAAAAAAAAAGATACCACATTCCTGCCTATAAAGGTATAAGAAGTGGTGGCAAGTATATTTAAAAATACAAAAGTTTCTGTGCTGAAGCAAACATCAAGGATGTTTCTATTGATCTAGAGTTGTGCAGTTAAGCAGTGGCTTATTAAGAATGTCCTGCAGGATCAAAATACTGAAGGTATATTTTGTTGTGTTTCTGTCTGATATGCTGCCCTTCTTCCATTCTGCAATTACTAATGACTGGCTGGCTGTAAAATCATATGCAATCAGATAGTTGTTACCGTAACTTGCACAACTGTTTCAAAATTTCAGCTTTTCATTACAGTACTTCATGTGCCCAAGTCTTGCATAGGTTCTTTCTAAACAAGCTATCCTTCAGTGTTTCTTGATATGCAGCATTTTATCATTAATAACTGTTTGCTGGACTTTGGTTGTGTATGATTTACAGCCTACCAGTTTTTAATAATTGTTTGCTGGATTTCTGTATAAGTTGGCTCGTTCATCAGTCTTACAATAACTACTTGATCGTACAGCTGAAGTTTGTTTGTTCTGGAGTTTGTATAAATCTTGGTCTATTATGTTCAACATTTTATATTGTTATATATTTCATTTATTCTCTTGCCAAATATATAATGTGACTTTTGGCTATGTTGTATACTATTTTTCATATTGTATGTTTTGTATGATACTCTATTTAACTCTTCATATATATTTCACTTCTCTTCTTCTATCCTATCCATCCATCACACACACTTATTTCAGCAGATGCAAAAGTGCCAGTTCTGTATATTCTATTCCTTCTTTATTTTTCTCCTGATTAAAATATGTTGTTTTGTGCTATTAAGCAAAATGAATAGGGCATGGTGATTGCAATGTGTGCTTTCTCATTTATTGTTCACAGAAAAGAGAAAAGCAAAAGATCTGTTTAGCATGTTGCTCTTTGCTCCACAGAGAAAATACACAACTGCTTTTCTCATGGTGTCTTCTTCCTTTACAGAGGGAGGACATTCCTATTCTTCACCAAATGTTATTCCTGTTTCTGAAGGTGAACCACACACAACACAGAGAAACTGGAAGTAAGATGAATAGTGTTCCTTCAAATGTGCTAATCAAAGGCAGTTCTTATTTTGCAGTTGTCTGGGATTGAAATCATGATTTATATCATTTCTTTGAAGGGCTATGTTTTACCTATTTAAATCACTAGTAAAGAATATTCTGTTTGTTCCCCATTTTACAGTAAACTTCGTTATTGTTTAGTGTAACTGTAATACATATTCAGATATGTAGGTTTCATTTAGAAAGAAGGTATGCATTGGGCAACTATTTTGAATTGTTTTCAGATTGATTTTCAGTTAATAAAAAATGCACTTCCTGGCATTTCTATCCAGATTATAGTTAGAATCATAGAATCATAGAATCATAGAGTTGGAAGAGACCACTAGGGCCATCCAGTCCAACCCCCTGCCATGCAGGAAATCCAAATCAGACCTCCTTGTTCAGACCTCCTCCTTTCTCCAAATTCTCAATTCACTGATTTTTTTCTATTTTTGCCCTTCAAGAAGGCAAAGTGAAGGGACAGAGTGAGAGCAAGAGAGCACATGTACTTCATATTCACCACCAACAGAATAAGACTGTTCAGATTATTTCCTATCTCTGTAAACTTCTGTTAATATATTACTAGAATATAATTAATATAATTAAAAAGGTAAAAAAAATTCCTTGACATGAATGTCTAGTTGTAACCAACTGTAAGGAGTGGTGCTCATCTCCTTACTAAGTCGAAGAGCCAGCGTTGTCCGAAGATGACTCTGGTGGTTATGTGGTCAGCATGACTGAGTTGTATAATTATTATTCATGATATCTTTGACCTAAGCTCTTTTTTGCTGTTTTAAGAAATTTTTGGAATTTAGTTTAAATGGAAGAAAACTTTAAATAAAAAGCCTCTTTTTATAATATTATTATTATTATTATTAATAATAATAATAATAATAATAATAATAATAATAATAATAATAGAATTTATCAGCATTGTCATTCTCACAAACTATTGGTGGTATACTTTTCACCTCTAGAGAAGGTAAGTGAGCCTGACATGAGGTGAAACTTGAAAGACAGTGTTAATACTGAAACAAGGAGGGCACTGCCCCCCCAAACATGACCTTCATCCATATGTTCCCCATTTAATTTGATGTGAAGGATAAGAAGATGTGACTTGAATTATTTGCTGCAGCATACGAGGCACTGCAATATGCCTCTGTAAGCCTCGCAGGATGGCTAGGAGAAGGGTAAATTATGTGCTTAGCACACATTTGTATAGTGTCTGCTTCTCCTGATTTTCCAGGAGTGTGCCATTTTCCAAGGGATGTGTGTGTGTGTGTGTGTGTGAGAGAGAGAGAGAGAGAGAGAGAGATAATGAACTAGAATCATAGAGTTGGAAGAGACCCCTAGAAGGGCCATCCTGTCCAACCTTCTGCCATGCAGGAACTCACAATCAAAACATCCCTGACAGATGGCCATCCAGCCTCTGCTTAAAGAACTCCAAAGGAGACTCCACTACACTCTGAGGGAGTTTGTTCCACTGTCAAACAGCCCTTACTGTCAGGAACTTCCTCCTAATCTTGAGGTGGAATCTCTTTTCCTGCAGCTTGCATCCATTGCTCTGGGTCCAGTTGTCTGGTGCAGCAGAAAACAAGCTTGCTCCCTCCTTGATATGACATCCCTTCAAATATTTAAACAGGGCTATCATATCACCTCTTAACCTTCTTTTCTCCAAGCTAAACATCCCCAGCAACCCAAGTCGTCCTCGTAGGACATGGTTTCTAGACCACCATTTTAGTCGCCCTCCTTTGGACATGCTCCAGTTTCTCAATGTCCTTTTTGAATTGTGGTGCCCAGAACTGGACACAATATTCCAGGTGGGGCCTGACCAAAGCAGAATATAGTAGCAGAGCTCATCAGTTCATGCAAGACAAAGATTCCATTTTCTCTGGCTACCAAAAGAGCTACAGACCTGCTTCCTCCAGCAGACTGGAGGAGGGCAAACATTGTCCTCATCTTTAAAAAAAGAAGAAAAAAAAGAAGGGGGGGGGCATTAGAGAGTATCCCAACAATTATCACCCAGTTAATTTGACATAAATACCAGGAAAGTTTCTCTCTCTCTCTCTCTCTCTCTCTCTCTCTCTCTCTCTCTCTCGATGTCCTGATTTCAGTCAGGCTTCCAACAAAATCCCCCATGATATTCTTCTAAACAAGCTAGTAAAATGTGGGTTAGTCAATGCAGCTGTGAGGTGGATTTGTAATTGATTGACCAGCCAAACCCAAAGGGTGCTTAGCAATGGCTCCTCTTCATCCTGGAGGGAAGCAACTAATGGGGTGCCACAGGGTTCTGTCCTGGGCCCAGTGCTATTCAACATCTTTATCAATGACTTGGATGAAGGAATAGAGGGGATGCTTATCAAATTTGCAGATGACACCAAATTAAGAGGAGTAGATAATCCTCCAGAGGATAGGATCAACATTAAAAATGACCTTAATAGATTAGAAAGCTGAGCCAAAACTAACAAAATGAATTTCAACAGGGAGAAATGCAAAGTACTGCACTTATTAGGCAGGAAAAAAAAATCAAATGCATAGATATAGAGTGGGGGACACCTGGCTTAACAAGACTACATATGAAAGGGATCTAGAAGTCCTAGTAGACCACTAGTTGAACATGAGTTAACAGTGTGATGCGGCAGCTTAAAGGCCAATGAGATTTTAGGCTGCATCAATAGAAGTACTGTAAAGTGTATAGTTCAAGAGAAGTAATAGTACCACTCTATTTTGCTTTGGTCAGGCCTCACCTGGAATACTGTGTCCAGTTCTGGGCACCACAATTCAAAAAGGACATTGACAAGCTGAGACTTCCAGTCTCTGTTTTCCTGATATTGATGTCAGGTTAACCGGGCAGTAATTGTTTGTGTCTTTCCTTTTTTGAAAATGGGGATAATGTTTGGCTTCTTTCAGTCCACTAAGAAAAGTAAGTGCAATTCTAAGTTGCATCAATAGGAGTATAGTGTCTCGATCGAGGGAATTAATAATACTACTCTATTCTGCTTTAGTCAGATATAAATCAGCAATGTGATGCAACAGCTAAGAAAGCCAATGCAATTTTAGGCTGCATCAATAAAAGTATAGTGTCTAGATCAAGGGAAGTAATAGTGCCACTATATTCTGCTCTGGTCAGATCACACCTGGAATACTGTGTCCTGTTCTGGGCACCACAATTCAAAAAGGATATGGAGAAGCTGGAACATATCCAGAGGCGGGTGACCAAAATGGTAAAAGATCTGGAAACCATGCCCTATGAGCTTGGTATGTTTATCCTGGAGAAGAGAAGGTTAAGAGGTGACATAATAGCCATATTTAAATATTTGAAAGGATGTCATATTGAAAGAAAAGAGACTTTGTCTGGGAGGCCACCGCAACAAACCACACCACACAAAAGCTGGAAGAAAGGCCACAACTTTATTGGCCACAGCAAACAATTGGTAGGGTTGGCTCAAAGCATAAGATCAGGATCTGAAATATCAAATAACCCCCTGGTTGTTTGATAAGCAGCTTACCTGGTGACCGCCAGGCGTTGGGATGACCTAGGGGCTAAGGAACGCCATCTGGCATCCATGACACCAGGCGCTCGCTTGTTCTCTAAGCCCTTAGTCACCAGGAGACTCACCCACATTGTGGCCCCCGCAATGGCCACGCCGCCTGCCCTGCACGCTCCCGGGTCCCAAATTACTCCCAAACCAGTGCTCCGTAGCCCTGGTACCACACCAACCAGATCCATGGCCTATGCTGCCACCCCCGAAGTTGTGATAAAAAAAACCCCCACAAACCCAAGGGAGGGTGGGAGAGCCGAGCAGCAAATAACGCCGGGGCCAGACCGCATGGCCCTTCTATAGGCCCTGGCTCCGAGCAAGCCATGCGCCAGCCCTGGCTCCTCCTCCAGGGCAGCCCAGCCAATGAGATGCCCTGGAGGACCAGAGCCAGGACCATAGAGCATCCCTTGCCCCTACCAGAGCAACGCGGGACGGAAGGACCTCCCGTCCCACCCTGTGCCACCAATCAGGGCGAAGGGCTTGCCCCAGCAAGGCATGCTGGGGCAAAATTGCTGCCGCAGCTCCCGGCAGCAAAGCGGTCTGCCCGGGGAGGCGGGCGGCTGCATTTTATCTCAACATTAGGATGAACTTCCTGACAGAAGAGGAGTTTGACAGTGGAATATGCTACCCTGGAGAGTAGTGGAGTTTCCTTTTATGGAGGTTTTTAACCAGGCAGGATAGCGCTCTGTTGGGAGTGCTTTGATTGTGTATTTCTGCATGTCAAGGGTTGGCTTGGAAGGCCCTTTCATCTCTTTCAATCATTCTATGGACCTTACCACACAGGGCACAGAAGTAGGGTCAGTTTGCATTGGTTGATGCGTATTCACATTATATCGCATCGTTCATTCACACCCGCACTCTCCGAATACGCTTTGCCGATTCGTATTCGCGTCATATTGCATTGTTGTTTCACACCTGGGCAGCCTTCCGAATTGAGGTTTTGCGAAATGGCCAATGCGTATTCAGGCAAAGTGGGGCAAGTGCAGATTGGATTACCACACCAGCCCAATACAATGTGTATTGGCCGATTCTCATCGGCAGCCTTGTGCATGCTCTGTGGGGCTCTGAACGGGGCGCAACATTTTTAACTTCCGGGGTGAAGAATGAGGTCACTGTTTAGCACGTAATATCATGAGAATTGCTGCCTTTAGCCACTTACGAAAGGGGTATGTACCATCTGTATATGTGTGTGTGTGTGTGTGTGTGTGTGTGTGTGTGTGGCACACACATAAATACCATACATACATACATACATATATATACATACTTATATATATATACACATAGTGGTACAGCCAAAAGTGAGATGCCTTTTTTTATGTGTACACACACATTTGTCTGTATGAGTGTTTATACACACACA
>NW_024802964.1:18511-22841 GCF_019175285.1 Sceloporus undulatus
TACATAGATTTCTGTTTGCATAGCTCTCCTTCGGACTGAATCTGAATGTGGTGATGGTTGCACTTCATGGCAGTGGGGCAGTGGAGTATGCCAGACCATTGTCCTTAGGAAGCACAGCAGTGCTGTCAGGAGCAATCCCTTTGCATTGGCTAAATTCTTTCTTAGCATCAGTCACTGGCCTTTTAATAATGAATATAAGTTGTATCTATGAATTAACTGTTTACCATTTATTTTTCAGTAGTTTACATTTACATTTTTCATAGATTAGTAGGGATATAGTCAGCCCTCCATATCCACGTTTTTTTTAATCCATGGATTCAAGCATCCACAGCTTGAAATATTTAAAAAATATATACATTTCAAAAAGTGAACATTGATTTTACCATTTTATATAAGGGACACCATTTTATTATGCCATTATATTTAATGGGACTTGAACATCCATGGATTTTGGTATCTACACTGGGTCCTGGAACCAAACCCCAGCATATAGCAAGGGTCCAATGTATTGTATATATTGTAATTTACAACATCAGTATAAAAACAACTTTTAATGTCTATAGTTAATATACCTGTATACATCTGCATGCACATGTATGTACACACACAAATACATTTTCATATTATAGCACATGATTTTCTTTTAATTCCTAGCTTTATGACAATAACTTTTTGGTGATTCTAGCAGAAGTATTGAAGATGACAGTTCACTTCATATAAACAGTTTGAAATACCCCCAGTCTCTTTTTCTGCATTGTTCTATGTTCTAATGTTTCAAAATGTTTCCCCAGTATCGTTTGGAGACTTTCAGTGAATTAAGGTCTTGCAAATGGAAGTCTGAACCTTATAAAGGTAAGTTCTGTTATGCTACTTATGAATTTGTGTTCTTCTTTAACATGATATCCAATTGAACATGATAACCAATAATTATTTATCTGTCATTCTGTAATGATCAACCCACAACAGGAACAACACTAGAATTTCATAGGTTATGTGCTATACCATTCCATTCCATAGGTCATCTGTGGGGCCACGTTTAATCTGTGGCCTGCACTTTCTGCATTCCTGTTTTATGGTTGCATTATTGTCATCTGCATTCAAATTTTAATTGCCTGGTAGCAACAGCAAGTCTGAAATCTACAAAGTTTTAGTTGGGAAAGAGTGGTATTTTGCACCAGCTGATTCTAATGCAGCTGTGCATGACTACCTACAGCCAGCAAAGTAAACAACAACTGCCTCCAGAATCTCTTGCATGAACAGCAAAATGGAGAGAAAAGGGTACAGCAAATATGCCTTACCAGCTCTCCTTAACATGTTAAAAAAAAGCATGGCTCTATATGTTTGACCACCAAAATGAATATCATGGGGAAAGTGGGAGCTGGCAAAAGGAAAAGGTTATTCTTGGATGTTTGAAAGAAGCTTTCATGTCATGTCTACAAGGTTCATAGAATCATAGAGTTTGAAGAGACCACAAGGGCCATCCAGTCCAAATCGAGCCATGCAGGAACTCACAATCAAAGCATTCCTAACAGATAGCCATCCAGCCTCCAAAGAAGGAGACTACGCTACACTCTAACATAATGTGTTCCACTGTTGAACAGCTCTTACTGTCAGAATGTTCATCCTAATGTTGAGGTAGAACCTCTTTTCCTATAGCTTGCATCCATTGTTTCATCTCCTATTCTTTGAAGCAGCAGAAGCTTGCTTCCTCCTCAATATGACATCCCTTCAAATACTTAAACAGGGCTATGATATCACCTCTTAACCATCCCTTCTGCAAGCTAAACATACCCAGTCGTTCCTCATAGGGCATGGTTTCCAGACCTTTCACCATTTTAGTCACCCTCCTTTGGACACCCTCCAGCTTGTCAACAGCCTTTTTGAACTGTTGTGTCCAGAACTTGACACAATATTCCAGGTTGGGCCTGACCAAAGCAGAACAGAGTGGCACTATTACTTCCCTCAGCCTATACACTATACTTCTATCGATGCAGCCTAAAATACCATTGCCTTTTTAGCTGTCACATCAATCATGTTCAACTTGTGGCCTACTAGGACTCCTAGATCCCTTTCCCATGTTCTATTGTCAAGCCAGGTGTCCCCCATCCTATAACTGTGCAGTTCATGTTTGTTTTTTGCCTATGTGCAATACCTTACATTTCTCCCTCTTGAAGTTCATTTTGATTGCTTTGGTCCAGCTTTCTAATCTATCAGCAATAGCAAATACATTTCTTACCAATGTACTAAGCAGTTTAGAAAATGTAAGCTAATTGCCCCCAAGAAGCTGGGTACTCATTTTAGCGACCTATGGAAGGATGCCAGGCTGAGTTGACCCAGAGTCCCTGTCTGTTATTGAACTCACAACCTTGTAGTTTGTGAGTGAATGGCTACAGGGCAGGTATTTAACCTCTGTGCCACGAGGGCATCTATTAAGGTTGTTTTGAATTTTAATCCTCTGTGGGGTATTAGCTGCTCCTCCTAATTTGGTGTCATCAGCATGCCCTCTATTCCTTCGTCCAAGTCATCCAGGACAGAGCCCTATGGGACCCCACTGGTCACTTCTCTCCAGGATGAAGAGGAGCCATTGCTGAGTACCTTTTGGGTTCAGCCAGTCAACCAATTACAAATCCATCTAACAGTTGCATTGTCTAGCCCATATTTTACTAGCTTGTTTTGTGATGTTCAGTATGTTTTCTTTACTTATGCAAAGCTTACATGATCTGGTTGTTTCATTTCACATGTTCCTACTGTTAGCTTTGAATGACGGGTGTGCTGAAACATGTTATCCTGCTCTTTTTTTTTTTTTTTTTTTGGTATAGGAACCAGACTCCTGATTTCTTTTTCCGTATACTGAGTTTTTTCCTGATGTTTCACCAGCAGCTGTGGCTGGCATCTTCAGCAAATACTGGCATGGAACCATGGAATTGGGAGGTTGTAATTCCTCACCAGTTTCCCTAACAAACAGAACTGGGAAACTGATGAGGAAACACAACCTCCAAATGGTCTTCAAACTGACCAAGAAAATCCAGAAAATGCTGCGCTCAGCTAAGGACAGGAGAGACCCTCTCATGGCTGCAGGAGTTTACCACATACCATACAGCTGCGGACAAATCTATATAGGGACCACCAAATGCAGCATCCAAACACAAATCAAGGAACACGAGAAACACTGCAGATTGGGTCACCCTGAAAAATTAGCAGTAGCAGAATACATTATAAACCATGCTGGGCATAAAATTCTGTATGAAAACACTGAAAATCTGGACCATGCCAACAACTATCAGGTCAGAATGCACAGGGAAGCCACTGAAATCCATTAAAACCTTGACAACTTCAACAGGAAAGAAGAAACTCTTAAAGTAAACAAATTTTGGCTACCAGTCCTGAAAAACAACAAAATCAAGACCCAGCAAGGAGAAATGAAAACCACCCAGGGTGAAGGGGGTTCCCAGCAGACAATGGATCATTAATTAAATAGACACCCTTGTTAAGGAAAAAGCAACATGGGATATACAGTGAATGAAATAAAACATGTATGTGAGAGTCAGGATGACTCAGCAAAAGCAATTAGAAGCCACACAGGTGTAAAAGGTAATGTAGTTAACAAGTCCTAAATGCCAAGGACAGAAATGCTAAGTGGATAATTGTAAGCACCTGAGAATTGTTAAAGTGGACAAGGCTGAAATGATGAAATCATTAATTGTGGGATGAAACAAGAGAACCAATGAAAATGGTTGTACACAGACAAGAGTGGGTGGTATCTTGCAATGACTTTAATAATGGCTATGAATCCCAATGTATTTTGTGGGTAGTAGTTGGGTAGTTGTGAGGAGTATTGGAGTAGTGTGGAGTTGTGTTGGATAGTTTTGGAGCTGTATATAGTAGAATAAAGTAGATCTTTTATATAAGACTACTGAGTTGTCTGGTGTCTTGAGTCAAGCTACAAGAGCCAGCTGGATCCTGAAGAAGGGTGAAGACTTCTGTGGAAGCAAGAGTGAGAAGGCTTGGAGAGTTTGTCAGGGTCTTCAGCCTATTCTCTGTAACTCTGCTGCTTTTGAGCAAAGCTTTAACCACTGGCCAAAACTGGTCAGCGCTGGTGCATAACAAGGTGGTGAGTTCAAGCCAGAGGTGAAGAGCTACAACTCCCATCATCCCAGACAACCCTGAGGCCTTGCCATTCAGTAAGAGAACAATACACAGATTAACAGGTAAATCTCTTCCTCTCAACCAACAGTATATAAACCCCACTCTCTTCCATGCCAGTATTCTCTGAAGATGCCAGTCACAGCTGCTGGTGAAACATCAGGAAAAAACTCTTCTAGAACATGGC
>NW_024802964.1:22941-31315 GCF_019175285.1 Sceloporus undulatus
TATGGAAGCTGGCCATGAAAGCCTTCAACGCCACAAATATAGATCTCTTTGTAGATTTATGCTGTAACATAATTTACCTTTTAAAAAAAAGAACTCCAGTTAGATAGTGGATGAGAAGGAAGGAGAGGTTGGGAGATGGCTTGGTAAAAAGGAGTTTCTTGGTCAGAGGTTTTGTTAACTGAGGAATGCCTGTATTTAAAATTCCTAGTGACCAATACAAATTTAATAGTATTTCCCTGTTTGAGGATGTGCATGTATGTGTTTGTTGAGGAAAGAAGGGGATGGAGACCGGATAATGAATATATACTGCTGTTATTATGGCCCCTGGATAATTTTTACCTGTTTACCTTTATAATTAGTCATACTGAGTGAGTACAAATCAGCATACAAATACACCTGTATCTCAGCTATGTTTGCTTGTAGCTTTCTAGATACTGATAGAGAATTATAAAATAATAGAAGCATAGACTTGGAAGGGGCTTTATGGGCATCAGGTCCAAGCCTTTAACTTACAGAAGGATCTTGAGCTAAAGCATCCTCAGCAGGTAGCTGTCCAAACTCTTTTTGAAGACATTCAGAGGAGACTCCACCACTTCTCTAAGCAATTGATTCCATTGCTCTCACTGTCAAAAAGTTCCTTCTAATGTTCAATGAAAATTTGTCCTCTTGTAATTTTAAACCATTAGTCCCACCTTCTTATACAGACCTAGTTTTACCTTCTGACACAGCAGAGATCAAGCCTGTACCCTCCTTTTTCTGACAGCCTGTGAAGTATTTAAATAGTGCAAATATCCCCCCCCAAAAAAATTCCTAAAATGTGAAAAATATTCCAACACTAGGCTATTTTAAATCCTGTTTTTCTTATCCTTTTGCAGAAAAAATTACAAGTATTCTTTATATCCTTACTAAGATGATAAAAACAATGTGCTTTATTTCTGAATGCGGTGATTGCTAATGAGTACAGAAAAGAGCTTCTTAGCTGAATGTGTATAAGATAAAAGATAAAAGCTCAAGCCGGTTTTCCTTACTCTAAGGTCAATCTGTCAACCTCAGTCTGTGCACCGAAGCTCCTTACCCTTGGGATGTCCCAGTTGAGGTTTCTCCCATGTTTAAAGACCAGAAGACAAAAGTCAAGGTGCCTTGTACATCATCAATAGAGGTAATGTGCAAACATGGTGTGTGTGCATGTACATGTGTGGGGGGAGGCGGCAATGTGGTGATCTGTGTAGGTGAAAAATAGTGATGATTCGAAAGAGTAAATTTGGATTAACTTTAAGAAGAGGATGTTAGTATTTTAAGAGAGTCAGTAGCTCCATGGTTTTAAAGAGTGGTTTCCCCCCTGTCTCTCTTAACATCAGAAACAAAATAACAACGAAAAGGACTTCAGTAGTGGCATCCCATAGACTTTGAAAATTAGAACTACAAAAAAGAAGAAAGAAGAGAGACACATTGACAGGAAAGAATTTGAAAGAATAAACTATTTACAAAAAAGGAGGGAAATTAATATTTAAATATATCAAGTAATTATGGTTGTTAATCTCAGCTAGGGTGCACATGCTAAATCAACGGAAAGGAAATAATTTGAAAGACAATAAGCTCTTAAAAAATAATATAAAAGAAATCTATATTGAAATGTATGAGGTAGTTATGGTTATTAATCTCAGCTAAAGTGCACACACTAGATCAATGAGAATTTGCTAAGACAGCATTTGCATAGATTGTGTTGATTCAGTGGGTATATTCTAAATCAAATTTAGGCCATTCACTTTTATATTAAACAATACTATAACTATCCTCTTATATATCCCCTTATAAATATACATTCTATATTCATAAGCATAGTGGTGGTGTTATCCTAGGTGTTGTGAAGAGTCATGCATCTTGTCTTGGAAATCCATATAAAAGCAGATTAATTGGTTTCAGTGCAGTATTTCCTTTCATTTAAGGTCTGTAGACGTTGCAGAGGTCGATGTATAAATTCCTGCAGCAGCTGTAACGGAACTGGATTCGTAAGTACTGGTACATTAGGTACAGATGTAATTTCACTAATTTCATTGGGTAGGGATGTAATTTCACCAATGCAATTTCACTTCACTAATTTATTTCTTGAAGGAAACATCAATTTTAGCCTTTACTCTGTTCTCATCCTTCTTGATCTGTCTGCAGCCTTTGACACCGTTGATCACTGTCTTCTAGTTGATATACTCTCTGACCTTGGGTTCTCAGACTCTGTTCTCGACTGGTTTAGATCTTACTTGTCTGGCAGATCTTTTGCAATGGTTGCAGGAGGTCAGACTTCATCTCCTGTTCCCTTATCTGTTGGAGTTCCCCAGGGCTCTGTTCTGGGTCCCCTTCTGTTTTCTCTCTACACACTGTCCTTAGGAAAAGTCATCAGCTCTTTTGGCTTTTCCTACCATCTGTATGCCAATGACACCCAGCTGTATCTTTCTGCCCCTGACCTTTCTCCAAGGCTTGAACAGCAAGTTTCGTCCTGCCTCACAGCTGTCTCGCAGTGGATGTGCCATCGGCGTTTGAAGCTCAACATGTCCAAGACGGAGCTTCTTGTCTTTCCTCCTAAGCCCACCCTTCAACACTCCTTTTCTGTCTCTGTGGACAACATTTCTATTCAACCAGTCCAGCAAGCCCGCAGTCTTGGTTTTATCTTTGACTCTTCTCTGTCGTGTATCCCTCAGATCCAGACCACAGCCAAGGCTTGCAGACTCTTTTTGTACAATATTGCCAAAATCCGACCATATCTCTCCGCCTCTACTGCCAAGATCCTGGTCCATGCCCTAGTGGTCTCACGACTTGATTACTGTAATGTCCTCCTGGCTGGGCTTCCTCTTTCTCACCTCCGTCCTTTAATCTCTGTTCAGCATTCAGCTGCACGCATTATCACTTCCACCCACCGCTCTGACCACATCTCTCCTGTGTTGGCATCCCTTCACTGGCTCCCCCTCCCTTTCCGCATTCAGTATAAGCTCCTGCTGTCGACATTTAAAGCCCTCCATGGACTGGCCCCTCCTTACTTATCAGACCTTCTTTCTCCTCACCTTCCCACCAGGGCCCTCCGTTCTGGTAGTCAAGGGTTCCTGTCTCAGCCCAGGATTTCCTCTGCCCCATCCCGGATTCGCCCCTTTTCACTTGCTGCCCCTCACTCCTGGAACCTTCTTCCCCCACAAGCAAGAGCCATCACTTCTTTAACCAGCTTCAAAACGGAGTTGAAAACCATCCTGTTCAGAGAAGCCTTCCCAGGCATTGCATAATTGTCGCTTACTATTTGATGTTCTTGTGGTGCCTGTTTATTGAACCATTTCCTGTATTGCTATGTACTGTATATGCATTATCCTACTTGAGAGTATGTATTTTCCCTGGAAAATGTTTAACCATCCATTATGAAGCCTCGCCCTCCCTCCAGTCCATCTGCCTTGGTCCAGGCCTTGGAGGTAGAGAGGAACTGCTGGACCTCTTACCCTTTCCCTCCACCACTCCCTTCTCCTTCTGTGTCTTGTCTTTTTAGATTGTAAGCCCGAGGGCAGGGAACCGTCTAACTAAAAGATTGTATGTACAGCGCTGTGTAAATTTACAGTGCTTCATAAATAAAGGTTAATAATAATAATAATAATAATAATAATAATAATAATAATAATAATTTTCATCCCTTCATGACAAAGATCGTGAAATGATTTCTTCACAGATCAGTCAAAATATAGTATTTATTCTGCACAACATCCATACATGAATGTTTTATGAAGCTGCTTCTGCACAGAAAATATCTCATTTCTAATCAGACTATATAAATAGCCATAGACTTGGTCTTGCATTTCTATAGGTATTCATATAGTTTGATTATAAAGGTCTTTCCTGGGCAACAGTTCACTGCATCTGTGGAAATAGACCAAGTATATGAAAGTTATGCCGCAGTGTCTTTCACTCAGTCTCAAATACTGATATTGATACTCCACACTGATATTCCAGACTAGCATGGCCATTTCTTTGACTAGTATAAGAATGTTAGACTTGGTACAGAGAGTTGAAAGTTCAGCTTCTTGCTTGGTGACAAAATTTACAAGATGGTCTTGAACCAGTCACTATTTCACAAAAATTTGAAATAGCTAAATGTTTCCCATATCTTGGATCAAACATTGATCAGAACAGGGACTGCAGTCAAGAAATCAGAAGAAGATTAGGAATGGGTAGGACAGCTATGAAAGAACCAGACAAAATCCCAAAGTGTAAAGATATACATTGTATTCCCCATTACTATGTACGGATGTGAGAGCTGGACAGTGAAGAAAGCAGTTAGGAAGAAAATTAATTCATTTGAGATGTGGTGCTGGAGAAAAATGCTGAGGATACTGTGGATGGCTAAAAGACAAACCATTTGTCCTAGAACAAATCAAGCCTGAACTCTCCCTTGGAGGTCAAGATGACTAAGTTGAGGCTGTCATACTTTGGGCACATCATGAGAAGGCATGACTCATTAGAAAAGATAATGATGCTGGGGAAAGTGGAGGAAAGTAGAAAGAGAGGAAGACCACATGCCAAATGGATAGATTCAATCAGGGAGACCAGAGGCCTGAACCTATAGGACTTGAGCAGAGCAGCCCAGGATGGGAGGCTTGGAGACACCTCATTCACAGGGTTGCCATGAGTTGAGGTTGACTCATAGGCAACAACAAAATGATGATGCATGAGAAGAGAAGAACCAAAAACACTGCTGGTGCAGTGCAGATAGTGATGCTGAGTGTGTTTAATGACACATCCACATGTTTTTTTTTCCAGTCAGATTATATTTTTGTTTGTTTGTTCTCTTACTGGTGGTGAGAACTTACCTATCAGTGAGAATACTGATAGAAGCCCTGCAGATAACATACTGTTATCTGATTTATAGGATAAAATGGAGAATCAAGTGAAAGCAAATAGCAGGAATTGCAGGGGAAAGAAAGCTATGGCTTGCTTTAGATATACAGATTAAGTATTTTATTTCTTTATATTAACTAGAAAAAAATTGAGTTTAACTTTCTTTGTTGTATTCCCCTTTTCTTCTGAGTAAATGAGACAAACAGCTCAACTGTACCAGGGTGTCTTTACTGTTAATTAAAGACCACAACTTTTAATTAAAGACCACAATTAAGGCAATGATCAGTGTTTGTAATTTGTGTGTGTGTGTGTGCGTGTGCGCTTCAGTTCCCTCTCATTACAGTGATTGCACCCTTCCTTCCAATAATATATATAGTAATCGGCCAACTGAAGCAGCACTTCATAGGTCTGAAATGAGCTACAGTCCACATATGAGGGTGGCTCTCTCCTGAGGCAGGATGGTGAGAGTGCCACAGACAGCAGGATGCCAGGACTAAAGAACTGCATGGTTCCATTTCTACTAACAGGGTCCTGCCACTAACAGTACTTCTTCAATTCACTTCTCAGCCCACCCTGCTTCTCCTTGTTGTGTCCAACTGCTATTCCTCTGTCTCCAGGTCTCCCATCTCCCGGTTGCTCATGTGATTCTGCTTCTTCTATTCCTCCTTGCTTCTGTGCTTGTTGCCATTCCATTACTCCCTGGCCCTTCATCACTTGCCATGTTTGCCTACTGCCGTTGCTATCTTGTACATGCAGCCATGAGCAACAGTTTGTCAGGCTGTCTCTATACGTTCTAATTGTCTTGTTCATGATTTCTGCTTTGGATTGGAGAGGTGGGATGTCTTATCAGTTTCAAAAGTACTAGTTTCCTCTTTTCCTTTGAGACTTGTTCTTTGTAAGAGCCCTTCCAGAAGATGCATATATTGGCATTTTAATGCTTTCCATATGGAAACTTGTATGAAGAACTAAAGCAAATGACACATGCGTGAGTCACATCGCACCCCACAGGGGTGCACCCTATTCAAACGAATGGGGTTTGAGCATGCATGGGATTTGCCTTACATGGGGGGTTCTGGAACGGACCCCCACGTAAGGCGAGGGCACACTATATATTGTGGCACTAGGGCTCTGACAGAGAAGACTAAATGTCTCACAAAACTACAGTTCCCAGAATTCCCTTGCATTGGGCCAGTGCAGTTAAAGCAGTCTAAAACCGGATTATTTCTGCATTATGTTGTGGACCTGAGGTAAAGCCCCATCTGATATCTTCCTATGCTTTTCAAACCAAGTGCATACTTAAACATTAGTTTAACCTTATTTATTCTGACTATGCTTACTTCTCCTTCTTGCTTTGGAGATTATCACACTGCCCTTTCCTGTCTTTTCCTCCCGAGCTAGGCATGGGATGTAAACTTTTAAACATTGATTTTATTGCATGCCTCCGTGCTGAGGCAGGAGCCATCCCTTACTCAATCATGGCATCCCATACCTGATCTGGACTTCTCCTTTACCTTTTGAAAGAACAGGATTTTCCTGGTTTTTGCAAGGTGCAGGAGAAGTCCAGACTAGTTACAGGATGCGACGATCGGGTAAGGGATGCCTCCTGCCTAGACATGGAGGTGTGTGATAAAATCCACATTTAAAAGTTTACATCCTGCACCTAGCTCAGGAGGAAAGGATGTGAAAGGGCAGTGCGATAATCACCTTTCTTTCCTCTTCCACTCTAATGAGTCCAATCTTTATTGTTATTTTCCCATGTAACAGAAATTTCAGAAAACTTAGATTTCTAGGATTGGCAGAACAATAGAATGGCAAGAGGACCTAGTAATTGAAAATCCGTAAGTTTATTTCCAAATGTTGACAAAGGAAAACATTGAACTCAGTGGAATTCAAGTTCCAAAAAGCTGAGGCCCCGAACAAGACAAAATGGCTCTTTTTATATTATTCAAGACAAAGAAGTTTCTTCAATACACCTGATTGGCTAATTACAATTTAAACATACAGAATTCTTACAATCAGAACAGAAATACATGCATACATTAAAACTGCATCATTACTCCTTACCCCCTCCTGTAGGAATTCAGTGGAATTCATCCTAACCTTGCTTCTGAATGTCCTTATCTCAGTAGTTTATGTTATGTCTTTCTACTGGTGCCAGCTTCCATCTAGGTCAAGATGCACTCACTATTCCTTTGCTCTAGTTTTTCTAAACTCCAAGCCTTTATTTCAAAAACCATCTCTCTGGCTGACAAAGGTGACTCCATCTTTCTATAGTTTTTTTTTAAATTTCAATAAGGAATTTTCCACCACACCCAAAGCCTTTAGACTGAGTCTGTGTTTTCTTTTTTTTATCCAAAGCTTAGTAATGTTTAGTGATGAACTGTGAAATACATGTGGTCAGATATCAACTAACATCCAAAGCTTCCCATATGAGATGCTTGTTTCCATCTGTAAAGAGATTTAAATTAGCTGGTTCTGGGTTCAGAACTACAGTATACAGTTGGCCCTCCATACCCACAGATTTTTTTATCCATGGATTTTAGCATCCACAGCTTGAACCTATTAAAAAAATTATAAATTCCAAAAAGGAAATCATTATTGGGCCATTTTATATAAGGGAAACCATTTTACTATCCAGTGTATTTAATGGGACTTGAATATCCAAGGATTTTGGTATCCACGGGTGGTCATGGAACTAAATCCCATTGGAAAACAAGGGCCAATTGTATTTCATTATCTGATTTATTTCCCATCTAACCTTTTTCTCAGGTAACCAGTACCACGGGAGATCATCAAACGTCTACGTATGTACCCCTTACTCCACATTTCATCTAACACAATTTGTTTTTTGGAAGACCAGTTGTTTTTATAATATAAGCAATTTGTTGGGAGATTTTTTATTATGGTCCTTTTAGTCAACTCCAGCTGATGGTGACCCCATCATAGAGTTTTCGTGGCAAGATTTATTTTGGGGTGGTTTCCCATTGACTTCCTTTAAGACTGGGAGAGGGTCAGCCAGTAGATTTCCATAGTTGAGTGATGATTCAAACCCTGAATCAAATACTGGAGTTATAATCCAACATCATTCCACTACACCACACTGGGTTTTTGAGGGATTTAGGTACTACCTATGTATAAGTTTAATTGTATTTTTTCTCACAATCACCTAGTTGGATCTCAATGGCATCCTTCACCACATAGCTATTTTTCCATCTATAAAATAATTCTATTAATATAGTTTCTGTATATAAATGTCAAGCCTTCAAATTACCATTATGTGCTTCATAAATATATGGAGTCCATTTCCCTTAGAAGGGATAGTTACACTATCTAAAAATTTCTCCTCAAAGTTCTGGTGCTTTTACACTACTTATTAATTAATGATAAAGACTAACACTTAGCAGGTTAAGTATTTTAATTTGAGGAAATGTCTTCTGCATTTGTTGTTTAGTAGTCAATTTACTTCCACAAAAAAGATCTTCAAATCTTGATGCCCCTGTGCCTTTCAAGC
>NW_024802964.1:31325-39311 GCF_019175285.1 Sceloporus undulatus
ATCTATCTATCTATCTATCTATCTATCTATCTATCTATCTATCTATCTATCTATCTATCTATCTATCTATCTATCTATCTATCTAATCTTTCTATCTCACATATCTTCCAGGTCATGTTCTTTTTGTGGTGGTTCAGGAGAGGAACGATGCTCCATGTGCTCAGGAAAAGGAAAGTTGCTGACTTACCTTCAGCTAAAAGTAAAATGGTAAGTCACACCAAAAACCCAGCTGAGTGGTATGGAAACAAAGGGTCACCCCTGAAAGTCTGAAAATATTAATAATACTAGCTTTGTTGCTAGTATATCTGCTTGGATTTGATCTACAGCATTACTGCATATTTTTTTCCTTTATTGGTGGTAGGGGAAGTGGCTCAGCTGAACTTTGAAGATATTCAAAGGAAAGCCCCTTTGAGCTTAATTGAGTGAAAGAGGTTTTAGCATAGGTTTTCGTAGACTTGGTCTACTTCCTCAAATGCTGAGGAACTTCTTTTGCTCACATGCCCTGTACACACTGGTCGTTAAGGCTGGCATGGGGGCAGAGTCAGGGTGTAGTGTCCTCATGATGCGTGCCTGACTCTGCCCCCGGGGCACCCTGATGCTGTATGCCACTCCATACGGAGCACAGCATCATGGTGCTCCTCCAGCGCCGCGTCCATATGACGTAGCACTGAAGGAGCACCATAATAGCCTCAACAACATGGCTATGGTGCCCTTTCAAGAGCACAGAAAGAAACCACTGTTTGTAGCTCCTTTTTGTACCCTTCAAAGGCCGGATCAGGGCTGCAGCATGAGGTTGCCTTGGTCCTAATCTGACTGGAATGTACAGCCCCTTAGTCTCAAAGGTGATACAAAACCCCTTTGCATGCTGATATTCCATACTAACAGGGCTATGTCTCTAATCTCTGAAGAAGTATGATTAAGACCTTGTGGCACTCACATAAGACACCGGTGTGCTTGACAATATCACCACTGGTTCCTCTAGAAATGTGCTTAATGCAGGAAAGAATATAATTCTGTACACATTGCCAGTTTTTGGATTTAATGATATATGTTCAAATTTTATTGGATAATAGATATTTCATACAACTGCAGCATAGTTGTGATCACATTGGAGGCTGAAAGAGGCTGGATTGCATAAGGAAAATGCAACTAACCTAGAATTTTTTGTTAGAAATGAACAATTAGAATAGGTGTGCCTGGTTTGAGACAGTCATGTCGGTTTGCTGTGAAAATAAGCCATAGCACATATAATATCTATCTTTTTCCTTCATAGGAAGAACCATATTTTTGAATATGTGATGGATCATGGCTTCGGGTTTCCTATAAAGCGTTTCAAAAAATGTCATGGACAAAACATTTTATTTGATGAGCAACATATGGTAATTTTAATAAAAATGACAGATTCTGCAGTTTGTGAATGGAACTGAGCTAATTTGAACATGGATGAAATACTTGTTTTTCTTATATCAGAAGTGTACTTCTCAAGGGAGAACAATATTATCTTCATTTGTTTTTCTTTTTAGCCCTGCATGGTAGAGTAGGCAGTTCTCCTCTATTCACAGTCCAATAACCCCTCAATTTTCGTTCACTGATTCCCCCCCCCCCTTTTTCCATTCAGATAAGGAAACCCTCACAATAGTTTTGCTCAATTGTCTTGAATTTTTAAAATATTGAGTACAGTAGATGATGATGACCAGCACCAATAATGATCATAATAATATGAAGTAGATAGCAGCAGTAATGAATAATCAAAAGCAAGTAGACACTTCCATCAGCCACACTTGAGGGCTAGCATTCAGTTGGTAATGGCTATCACTCAGTAGGTAATGGCACCACTCTTTGACCTGGGCGCTCTTTTCCAATTCTCAGGCTAAAAGGAAGGAATCTCAGGGTGAGATAAATGCCTTGAAAAGTGTGTTCACACTTGCACTCACTCCTTGTTCTCTTTGTTGCAGCCTGCTTTGGAATGTCTGTGGTAGATTCTCTAGGGGGTCCACCTGGCCTGCTCCCCCACCTTTTCCTTCTCTAATATCACTATGGACCATCCCTATATCTCCTGGCCTCACAACCCTATCTGTGTCTGTAAATTTTTTTTATAGCATTCTCTGTTTCATAGAATCATAGAGTTGGAAAAGACCGCAGGGGCCATCCAGTCCAACCCCCTGCCATGCAGGAACTCTCAATCAAAGCTTCCCCGACAGATGGCCATCCAGCCTCTGTTTAAAGACCTCCAGGGAAGGAGACTCCACTACACTCCGAGGGAGTTTGTTCCACTGTTGAACAGCCTTTACTGTCAGGAAGTTCCTCTGAATGTTGAGGTGGAATCTCTTTTCCTGTAGCTTGCATCCATTGTTCCGGGTCCTGTTCTCTGGAGCAGCAGAAAACAAGCTTGCTCCCTCCTCAATAAGACAGCCTTCCATTTCGTGTTTTAGCCACACGAAAATAATAATAATAATAAATAATGTGCCTGAGGTGTTCATTCCTTTCTTTCTGACTATGCCATTTCACTAACTGAATATCAAGCCATTGAAGATTATTAGATACTGCCCTACAAAAATCCAGTATGTTTATAGAATATGGTAATTCATCCCTTAAAAAAATCACTTTTTTCATGGATGTAAAAACAGTAAGTTTTCTGAATTTTTCAATATTTTGCTACTATAGATACTGTAGCTAACATTATCATTCACTAAACTTTCTATAGAACTTGGTTTTGCAAGTTGGAACAATGTCCTTACTCTTCCACTTGGTAGTTTTCCATTTTTCTAGAGCCAAATAATGCTCCTGTTCCTTAACTTGACCTAAGCATCATTTGCTTCCTCCCTGTTTGACACATATCTTTGGGTCTATGGCTACTGCTTGCATAGTGTAGATACATAATTATAAACCCCTCTTCCACATTCATTAGTCTGGGATTCATTTTTGTATTTATATCTCTCAATGCTGATATTTTCTTAGGTATCTCCAGTGGTGGATTTCCCGGAAAATACCATTAAAAAAGTCTCTCAGACAGCTGTTCAACAACACCAGGCTAAATTTATAACTCCTATACGAGGGCAGGTGAGTACAGCAAAGACTACATCTCTGCATCCCATTAATTGTCAGTGAAGTTCCTCCCCATTTTTGGTTTGGAGTTCTAAGTTCAAGTGAGTCATGCCTTCTCTTGATGTGACTAAAGTACAATAGCATCAGTTTCATCATCTTGGTTTCCAGGGGAGTGTTGGTTTAATCTATTCAAGGATCCATTTCTTTGTCTTTCTTGCTGTCCACAGTATCTTCAGCACTCTTTTCCAGCACCACATCTCAAATGAATTAATTTTTTCCCTTTCCGCTTTTTTCACAGTCCAGCTGTCATATATGTACATGGTTATGGAGAATGTCAAAAAGAAATTAATGTCAAAATGACATTAATGCTTGAAGAGGTGGAGGGCAGTAGAAAGAGAGGAAAATCACACACCAAATGGCTAGACTCAATTAGTGAGGTCATGGGATTGAATCTACTGGACCTAAGCAGAGCAGTGGAGAATAGGGAGGCTTGGAGATGTCTCATCATGCACAGGGTTGGCATGAGTCAGAGTGAACTCAAGGGCAGTTAACAACAACAAACTAAGTTCACCATACTTAACCCAACAGATGCAAGAGCAACTTCCTTTCAGTTTTTATGTACCTACCTATGGGTACTGACTGGTCTCTGTGTTTTGTGGATCAGTCATGGTTTGTATCTACATAGTGCAGCTGTATTTACCAGCCTGGCTTTATTCATAAGCTTCAGTTTCTGTTCTTTTTCCTTTTTTGTAAAGCAAGGGTGCAGAAACGTATGGCTCACAGCCCTTCCCTTTGTGACCCCCCCCCTTCCAGCATTAGGGAACCCCAAAAATAACCAGAAATTAGGGGGTACCATAATACTAGAAGAAAATCTCACAGACCTGGAACAACTACAGTAGTCCCTTCCCTGATGTGGGGGATCAGTTTCGGACCCCCCCCCCCCCATAAGGGAAATTCTGCTTAAGCTCAAGCCCCAATTAAAGCCAATGGGGCTTGTGCTTGCAGCGGTGTGGTGGTGTGCATGCGCCACGGCCGCATGGGCCATTACGCTTTCCAGCACATGGCACCATTTCTTCTGGCATAGCTTCCAGCGTATGTTGGAAGCTACATAAGGCATGCTCGCGTATAATGCGGGCGCACTGTACTAAGGAAGATCAAAGAAGAAAGTGCAAAGGCAGGCTTACTGTTGAACATAAAGAAAACAAAAATAATGACCACAGAGAACTAACACACATTCAAACTAGACAATGTGGAAATAGTAATAGTCTCATATCTGGGATCAAACATTGGGAACTGCAGCCAGAAAATCAGAAGAAGATTAAGAATGGGGAGAGTGGCTAGGAAAGAGCTAGAAAAGATCCTAAATTGCAAAGGCATACAACTCAGCATAAAAGCCAGAATCATACAATTGTATTCCCTATTAACATGTTTGGATGTGAGAGCTGGACAGTCAAGAAAGAAAACAGGAGGACAGATAACTCATTTGAGATGTGGTGCTGGAGAAGAGTGCTGAAGATTCAATGGACAGCCAAAAGGACAAACAAATGGGTCCTTGAGCAGATCAAGCTAGAAATCTCGCAGGAAGACAAGATGACAAAACTTAGGCTGGCATACGTTGGACACATCATGAGAAGACATGAATTGTTGGGAAAAAAATAATGGTGGGAAAGGTAGAGGGAAGTAGAAAGAGAGGAAGGCCACATCCTAGATGGATAGACTTTATTAAAGAGACTACGAATATGAGTTTGCAGGAGCTGGGCAGAGCAGTAGAGAACAGGGGGGCCTGGAGATGTCTCATCAGCAGGGTCGCCATGGGTCGAGACTGACGCAAAGGCAGTTAACAACAACAACAAGAACAACAATAGTGCTTCTAGGACCCCACCTATTTCCCCTCATAGCCCATTTGATTAACTGAATGTCATGGGGAAAATATTGTTCTTTGGCATCTGAATTCATTTTGTTTCTGATGCTAGTAGCAGCATGATTTGAGAAGCAGCAAGATCAATAGAAATCAGTGGGAGTTGGGCAAGACTTTTGCTTCCACTGTTCTTCAGAGACCCTCTTCCCCCCATCCATATGTGCTAAGGTACGTGTAGGGTAGAGCATGAGGAAACTGTGCTTTTTTTGGTCGGGGGAAAGACTTGGGTGTGGGTGTGCATGCATAAACACAGCTGCATAGCCAACACTGAATGTGGTCCTCAGGGCAGAAGAGATTGTGCACCCCATCCTAAATTGTATATTTCCACAGGTGCATTCTCCTGATCATGGAATTGCCACCTGGAATGCTATTTCATGTCCTCGTGTTAAGTTTCCACCCACAATGAGCATTCGGAAGCAGGTGAGTTACGTATTTTTTGTTACATACGAGCAAAGTATATGCTATTGTTTAAGTATTAGAATATGGACTCTGTTTTATCATAGTTTCTTTTTCTTCTTAAGCTTTCTTCAGATTTTTAAGGTAAAATCTAAAACATCCCACACCTTCGTTTCTATTTGTTCTCAAATTTATCCTACCTTCCAAATTTAGCCTTTAACATTTTTTAATCTAGTAAAGTTTTAGTTTGAAATACTTTGAGACTATGATCAAGATCACTTTCCCCCCCTAAATTTCCTATTCGTACTATGATAAAACAGGAAGAAAAAAAAAGAGAAGGTATTATGTTAAACTGCGAAGAACAGGAAGTAAATTTATCTTATATGTGTTTTATAAATTGTAAGAGGGACCTGTGGGTATGTGGGAGAGTCTATTGTATTTGGTGACGTTGTACGTTTTATGGCTGTTCTATGTCTTTGATGTTATGTGGAAATTACAAAAAATAATAAAAAGAATATGGACTCTGGAGACCAGGGTTCAAATCCATGCTCGAGCATAAAAACCCATTGTGTGACTTTGGGCAAGTTACATTCTCTCAGTCTTAGAGGACAGCAGTGGTAAACCCCCTCTGAAGAAATATGCCCCCTCCTAAAAAAAAAAAAACCATGATAGGTTTGCCTTACAGTTGTAATAAGTCAGAAACGATTCGAAGGCACACAACAACAGCAACAGTAAATATTTTATTAGGTCCAGAAGCCCCACTGAATTCAGTAACGCTGAACGCTGGAAGAAAGTTTAGTCCTGCTAAATTCAATTTATTATTATTTTTTAAAAAAAATTGAAATTGCTTCAGCAATATGTCTGCCTCTGACTCAGAGCAGTAGTAGATCTGGAACCAGACCTAGATCTGATTGATTTTGTAAATCATGTTTTTGTAAATAGTACAATTTTAATAGGGTTTTTTGTGGGTTTTTTTGGGTATGTAGCTATGTTCTAGAAGAGTTTATTCCTGATGTTTCACCAGCATCTGTGGCTGACATCTTCGGGGAAAGTACAATTTTAATCTTTAAGAGTATATTCTCTTTCTCTCTCTCATTACAGAAACAAATAGTCGAGTTGCTCTACCTTACCAGGGTGGAATATGAATGGCATGGGAAGCCCTATTCCTACTATGTTTATGGAAATGAAAACAAGGTGTATGCAGAGTATTATCCTAAAAAGTGTTGCTGCACTGTCATGTGATTTATGGACCTTCCAACGAATCTCTCATGGTTAGAATATTTAGATGACTGTACTTCCCTCTTCAGTTGTATGGAGGATACTGTCATTCTCAAAAGAAAATAGTGGATTATTGTATTTGCCTGGCAGACAAAGGAAATCTCATGCTTACACATTGTAGAACAAGGTTGGCTTTTCTTAGAATAATATAAAAACTCGAGAGAAAGATGGGAAAGCATTCTCCTTTATAATTCCTGATTTTATTGGCTGAATTGATGTAACTGAAACATTTCTTCCTAGATTAAAGAGACAGTGCACCATGGCTTCAGAACTAGCTTATATATGCAGATGTTCTGTTTGTTTATTTTTTTTTTTGTCTGGGATGGAATGGGGAGGAAAGTGAGGAAACTGGAAGTCTTTTCATTTTAATAATAATAATAATAATAATAATAATAATAATAATTTTTATTTCTATCTTCCTGCTTCTCCCGATGGATTGAAGCGGGATCACAGCAAGGATAAAATTACAATATTGCAGCATTAGTTACTGCACAATTAAAAACCACATCTAAAAGAATAAAAAACATAAGAACATAAAAAACCTAAAAACCTAAAAAACATTAACATCAATCAATCATGGGGTCAGCTTGTCTCATTCCATGCTAGTGGTCTTCATAGGCGGTCAGGAGGATAAGCGTGGTGAAAGAGCTCTGTCTTTACCGCCTTCTTGAAGGCTTCTAAGGATGTAACAAGGCGGGTCTCCTCTGTACTTGCCTTGTTACATCCTTATGTATGTAATATTCTGTTTGATCTAAAATATTATTCTAATGGAATGCACTTTTGGATGTAACAGTGATAAAAATATAAAGTAATAGACTGTGTGTGTGTTTATGTATCCCTTTTGAGCCAAGCACTTAAGATTCCGTTTTGGGAAACTTCCTAGTAATATTAAGAACAAGAACACAGGCACTCCTCTTACCATTCTATTCATTATGTATTATCTACCATTTTAAATTTTTTTCTAGTTTACATGTAAATACAAAATTTGTATACAACTTTTGTACACATTTAATTTATGCCTTTTCTATCACTGCTAACTTATATGCATATTTTGGACTAAACCCCAACTTCTATAAATCTTGAGATGCTGGTACTCTTTTACATCAGGTATTATGTCTTAGGCCCCATTCATACTGGGGTAAAAGACATGGAGGGAACTGGGATGATCCGGATGCCCCTCCCCCGAATCGCTCCGTTAGCAAGTGCCCACTACAAATTGAAATCGAGTGCATTTTGACAGAATGGTGACGTTTGCAGGGCATCGGGGGAAGTGTCCTCCCTTTTTAAAGAGCCAGGCACAGGGGTTTCAGCGGCTGAAGCAGGGAGAGAGATGCCTCTCTCTCTCTCTC